>NC_086446.1:745602391-745902391 GCF_028390025.1 Pseudophryne corroboree
TAAATTGACATAATTAATGCACCACTTTGTTTACTAGATGATGCAAAGATAGAATCATGTTGACTCTGAATGGAATTTCATGATCTTTTTATTATGTTTTAAATAATTAAATAAATTTAGATTTAATCAGTCTGACCTACTCTTTCTGGTATTCTCTCTGTAACCCCTGGTGCGCCAAGATATTTCCTTGTTTTGATTCCAGGTAGAGAGGACTGGCCGCCGCTGCAGCTGTCTCTCCCCCCAGTACACACAGTGCAGCAGCAGTCAGTCAGTCCTCTCTCCCCACCCGACGTACGGCTGTCAGCAAAGGGGGAGGGCAGCGGGACCCTGCAATTATCCAATACCCCCCCCCTTCAGTGCCACTAACTGTGTGTGTACAGTACACTGTATATATATATTAAAGTTCTTGGTTATTAATATTATTAGAGATGAGCGGGTTCGGTTCCTCGGAATCCGAACCCCCCCGAACTTCAGCCTTTTTACACGGGTCCGAGGCAGACTCGGATCTTCCCGCCTTGCTCGGCTAACCCGAGCGCGCCCGAACGTCATCATCCCGCTGTCGGATTCTCGCGAGGCTCGTATTCTATCGCGAGACTCGGATTCTATATAAGGAGCCGCGCGTCGCCGCCATTTTCACACGTGCATTGAGATTGATAGGGAGAGGACGTGGCTGGCGTCCTCTCCGTTTAGATAGAGAGTGAGACACTTGATTTACTAGTAATTTAATTTTAGTAATTTTGGGGAGCATTAGGAGTACTCAGAGAGTGCAGAGTTTTGCTGATAGTTATACTAGCGACCACCAGTTTTATTTATTATTTAAAATCCGTTCTCTGCCTGAAAAAAAACGATACACAGTCACATACCATATCTGTGCTCAGCCTCAGTGTGCTCCATGATAATATCATCTATGTATATCTGACTGTGCTGAGTGCTCACTGCTCACACAGCATAATTGTGGGGGAGACTGGGGAGCAGTTATAGCAGGAGTACATAACAGTGCACACTGTTGCTGCCAGTGTGACTGACCAGTGACCACCAGTATATTGTCTGCCTGAAAAAGTTAAACACTCGTGTGGTGTTTTTTTTTTTATTCTATAAACGCATTCTGCTGACAGACAGTGTCCAGCAGGTCCGTCATTCATTATATTATAATATATACCTGCAGTAGTGATATATATATATTTTTTATATCATTATCATCCAGTCTATACTAGCAGACGCAGTACGGTAGTCCACGGCTGTAGCTACCTCTGTGTCGGCAGTGCTCGTCCATAATTGTATACCTACCTGTGGTGGGGTTTTTTTTTCTATCTTCTTCATGCTAGTAGTTTAGGAGTCTGCTGCTGACAGTGTCCAGCAGGTCCGTCATTATATAATATATACCTGTCCTGCAGTAGTGATATATATATATTTTTTATATCATTATCATCCAGTCTATACTAGCAGACGCAGTACGGTAGTCCACGGCTGTAGCTACCTCTGTGTCGGCAGTGCTCGTCCATAATTGTATACCTACCTGTGGTGGGTTTTTTTTTTCTTCTATCTTCTTCATACTAGTAGTTTAGGAGTCTGCTGCTGACAGTGTCCAGCAGGTCCGTCATTATATAATATATACCTGTCCTGCAGTAGTGATATATATATATTTTTTATATCATTATCATCCAGTCTATACTAGCAGACGCAGTACGGTAGTCCACGGCTGTAGCTACCTCTGTGTCGGCAGTGCTCGTCCATAATTGTATACCTACCTGTGGTGGGTTTTTTTTTCTATCTTCTTCATACTAGTAGTTTAGGAGTCTGCTGCTGACAGTGTCCAGCAGGTCCATCATTATATAATATATACCTGTCCTGCAGTAGTGATATATATATATTTTTTATATCATTATCATCCAGTCTATACTAGCAGACGCAGTACGGTAGTCCACGGCTGTAGCTACCTCTGTGTCGGCAGTCACTCGTCATCCATAAGTATACTAGTATCCATCCATCTCCATTGTTTACCTGAGGTGCCTTTTAGTTGTGCCTATTAAAATATGGAGAACAAAAATGTTGAGGTTCCAAAAATAGGGAAAGATCAAGATCGACTTCCACCTCGTGCTGAAGCTGCTGCCACTAGTCATGGCCGAGACGATGAAATGCCATCAACGTCGTCTGCCAAGGCCGATGCCCAAAGTCATAGTACAGAGCATGTAAAATCCAAAACACCAAATATTAGTAAAAAAGGACTCAAAAATCTAAAATAAAATCGTCGGAGAAGCGTAAACTTGCCAATATGCCATTTACCACACGGAGTGGCAAGGAACGGCTGAGGCCCTGGCCTATGTTCATGGCTAGTGGTTCAGCTTCACATGAGGATGGAAGCACTCAGCCTCTCGCTAGAAAAATGAAAAGACTTAAGCTGGCAAAAGCACAGCAAAGAACTGTGCGTTCTTCGAAATCACAAATCCCCAAGGAGAGTCCAATTGTGTCGGTTGCGATGCCTGACCTTCCCAACACTGGACGTGAAGAGCATGCGCCTTCCACCATTTGCACGCCCCCTGCAAGTGCTGGAAGGAGCACCCGCAGTCCAGTTCCTGATAGTCAGATTGAAGATGTCAGTGTTGAAGTACACCAGGATGAGGAGGATATGGGTGTTGCTGGCGCTGGGGAGGAAATTGACCAGGAGGATTCTGATGGTGAGGTGGTTTGTTTAAGTCAGGCACCCGGGGAGACACCTGTTGTCCGTGGGAGGAATATGGCTATTGACATGCCTGGTGAAAATACCAAAAAAATCAGCTCTTCGGTGTGGAAGTATTTCAACAGAAATGCGGACAACATTTGTCAAGCCGTGTGTTGCCTTTGTCAAGCTGTAATAAGTAGGGGTAAGGACGTTAACCACCTCGGAACATCCTCCCTTATACGTCACCTGCAGCGCATTCATCATAAGTCAGTGACAAGTTCAAAAACTTTGGGCGACAGCGGAAGCAGTCCACTGACCAGTAAATCCCTTCCTCTTGTAACCAAGCTCACGCAAACCACCCCACCAACTCCCTCAGTGTCAATTTCCTCCTTCCCCAGGAATGCCAATAGTCCTGCAGGCCATGTCACTGGCAATTCTGACGAGTCCTCTCCTGCCTGGGATTCCTCCGATGCATCCTTGCGTGTAACGCCTACTGCTGCTGGCGCTGCTGCTGTTGCTGCTGGGAGTCGATGGTCATCCCAGAGGGGAAGTCGTAAGACCACTTTTACTACTTCCACCAAGCAATTGACTGTCCAACAGTCCTTTGCGAGGAAGATGAAATATCACAGCAGTCATCCTGCTGCAAAGCGGATAACTGAGGCCTTGGCATCCTGGGCGGTGAGAACCGTGGTTCCGGTATCCATCATTACTGCAGAGCCAACTAGAGACTTGTTTGAGGTACTGTGTCCCCGGTACCAAATACCATCTAGGTTCCATTTCTCTAGGCAGGCGATACCGAAAATGTACACAGACCTCAGAAAAAGACTCACCAGTGTCCTAAAAAATGCAGTTGTACCCAATGTCCACTTAACCACGGACATGTGGACAAGTGGAGCAGGGCAGACTGAGGACTATATGACTGTGACAGCCCACTGGGTAGATGTATGGACTCCCGCCGCAAGAACAGCAGCGGCGGCACCAGTAGCAGCATCTCGCAAACGCCAACTCTTTCCTAGGCAGGCTACGCTTTGTATCACCGCTTTCCAGAATACGCACACAGCTAAAAACCTCTTACGGCAACTGAGGAAGATCATCGCAGAATGGCTTACCCCAATTGGACTCTCCTGTGGATTTGTGGCATCGGACAACGCCAGCAATATTGTGTGTGCATTAAATATGGGCAAATTCCAGTACGTCCCATGTTTTGCACATACCTTGAATTTGGTGGTGCAGAATTATTTAAAAAACGAGAGGGGCGTGCAAGAGATGCTGTCGGTGGCCAGAAGAATTGCGGGACACTTTCGGCGTACAGGCACCACGTACAGAAGACTGGAGCTACACCAAAAACGCCTGAACCTGCCCTGCCATCATCTGAAGCAAGAAGTGGTAACGAGGTGGAATTCAACCCTCTATATGCTTCAGAGGTTGGAGGAGCAGCAAAAGGCCATTCAAGCCTATACAACTGAGCACGATATAGGAGGTGGAATGCAAGGTTCTGCAACCTTTTGAACTTGCCACACGTGAAGTCAGTTCAGACACTGCCAGCCTGAGTCAGGTCATTCCTCTCATCAGGCTTTTGCAGAAGAAGCTGGAGACATTGAAGGAGGAGCTAACACAGAGCGATTCCGCTAGGCATGTGGGACTTGTGGATGGAGCCCTTAATTCGCTTAACAAGGATTCACGGGTGGCCAATCTGTTGAAATCAGAGCACTACATTTTGGCCACCGTGCTCGATCCTAGATTTAAAACCTACCTTGGATCTCTCTTTCCGGCAGACACAAGTCTGCAGGGGTTCAAAGAACTGCTGGTGAGAAAATTGTCAAGTCAAGCGGAACGCGACCTGTCAACATCTCCTCCTTCACATTCTCCCGCAACTGGGGGTGCGAGGAAAAGGCTCAGAATTCCGAGCCCACCCGCTGGCGGTGATGCAGGGCAGTCTGGAGCGACTGCTGATGCTGACATCTGGTCTGGACTGAAGGACCTGCCAACGATTACGGACATGTCGTCTACTGTCACTGCATATGATTCTCTCCCCATTGAAAGCATGGTGGAGGATTATATGAGTGACCGCATCCAAGTAGGCACGTCAGACAGTCCGTACGTATACTGGCAGGAAAAAGAGGCAATTTGGAGGCCCTTGCACAAACTGGCTTTATTCTACCTAAGTTGCCCTCCCACAAGTGTGTACTCCGAAAGAGTGTTTAGTGCCGCCGCTCACCTTGTCAGCAATCGGCGTACGAGGTTACTTCCAGAAAATGTGGAGAAGATGATGTTCATTAAAATGAATTATAATCAATTCCTCCATGGAGACATTCACCAGCAGCAATTGCCTCCACAAAGTACACAGGGAGCTGTGATGGTGGATTCCAGTGGGGACGAATTGATAATCTGTGAGGAGGGGGATGTACACGGTGATGAATCGGAGGATGATGATGAGGTGGACATCTTGCCTCTGTAGAGCCAGTTTGTGCAAGGAGAGATTAATTGCTTCTTTTTTGGTGGGGGTCCAAACCAACCCGTCATTTCAGTCACAGTCGTGTGGCAGACCCTGTCACTGAAATGATGGGTTGGTTAAAGTGTGCATGTCCTGTTTATACAACATAAGGGTGGGTGGGAGGGCCCAAGTGACAATTCCATCTTGCACCTCTTTTTTCTTTCATTTTTCTTTGCGTCATGTGCTGTTTGGGGAGTGTTTTTTGGAAGGGCCAGCCTGCGTGACACTGCAGTGCCACTCCTAGATGGGCCAGGTGTTTGTGTCGGCCACTAGGGTCGCTGAGCTTACTCACACAGCTACCTCATTGCGCCTCTTTTTTTCTTTGCGTCATGTGCTGTTTGGGGAGTGTTTTTTGGAAGGGCCATCCTGCCTGACACTGCAGTGCCACTCCTAGATGGGCCAGGTGTTTGTGTCGGCCACTTGGGTCGCTGAGCTTAGTCATCCAGCGACCTCGGTGCAAATTTTAGGACTAAAAATAATATTGTGAGGTGTGAGGTGTTCAGAATAGACTGAAAATGAGTGGAAATTATGGTTATTGAGGTTAATAATACTTTGGGATCAAAATGACCCCCAAATTCTATGATTTAAGCTGTTTTTTAGGGTTTTTTGAAAAAAACACCCGAATCCAAAACACACCCAAATCCGACAAAAAAAATTCGGTGAGGTTTTGCCAAAACGTGTTCGAACCCAAAACACGGCCGCGGAACCGAACCCAAAACCAAAACACAAAACCCGAAAAATTTCCGGTGCACATCTCTAAATATTATGCATAATAACCATTAGCTGAAGTTATTATTACAGCACAAATATGACAGGTGACATGATTCCTGAGTTACTGTTATAAGATATCTGTAGGTGTCTCTGAGAAGAAAGTGACATAGACGCTCAGTGACTGGGCCTTTTTCCTCCATAATATCATGTCCTGCTGTTTTACTTAATTAGCTTATTAGAACTCTTATGATATACTGCAAAAGGCACCTCTGATATAAGAAATGTGGAAATTAGCCTCCCACCTCTCTTCCTGACATCCAGGTGGTTGGAGTATAAGGAGACTGTCTTGCTAAGAAGATTCATGCAAATGTTTTTTGTTTTTAATTTATAAAACAAAAAGGGTAAAATATATTTCTCTAACGTCCTAGTGGATGCTGGGAACTCCGTAAGGACCATGGGGAATAGCGGGCTCCGAAGGAGGCTGGGCACTCTAGAAAGATTTATGACTACCTGGTGTGCACTGGCTCCTCCCACCATGACCCTCCTCCAAGCCTCAGTTAGATTTCGTGCCCGGCCGAGGTTGGATGCACACTAGGGGCTCTCCTGAGCCCTTAGAAAGAAAGTATAGTTTTAGGTTTTTTATTTTCAGTGAGACCTGCTGGCAACAGGCTCACTGCAGCAAGGGACCAAGGGGAGAAGAAGCGAACTCGCCTGCTTGCAGCCGGATTGGGCTTCTTAGGCTACTGGACACCATTAGCTCCAGAGGGATCGACCGCAGGCCCAGTCCTTGGTGTTCGGTCCCGGAGCCGCGCCGCCGTCCCCCTTACAGAGCCATAAGCAAGAAGAGGTTCGGAAAAACGGCGGCAGAAGACATCAGTCTTCACCAAGGTAGCGCACAGCACTGCAGCTGTGCACCATTGCTCCTCATGCACACTTCACACTCCGGTCACTGAGGGTGCAGGGCGCTTGGGGGGGGCGCCCTGAGCTGCAATAAAAACACCTTGGCTGGCAAAAATACCACAATATATAGCCCCAGAGGCTATATATGTGGAAAATACCCCTGCCAGAATCCAGAAAAAAGCGGGAGAATAGGCCGCGGAAAAGGGGCGGAGCTATCTCCCTCAGACACACTGGCGCCATTTCTCCTTCACAGATCCGCTGGAAGGAAGCTCCCTGGCTCTCCCCTGCAGTCTACACTACAGAACAGGGTAAAAACAGAGAGGGGGGGCACTAAATTTGGGCGCAATATATATATATAATATAAAAAGCAGCTATAGGGGACATAACTCAGTTAGTCCCTGCATTATATAGCGCTCTGGTGTGTGCTGGCATACTCTCACTCTGTCCCCCCAAAGGGCTTTTGTGGGTCCTGTCCTCATTCGGAGCATTCCTTGTGTGTGTGCGGTGTGTCGGTACGGCTGTGTCGACATGTTTGATGAGGATAATGATGTGGAGGCGGAGCAGATGCCTTTAGAAGGGATGTCACCCCCTGCGGGGCAGACACCTGAGTGGATGGGCTTATGGAAAGTAATGAGTGCACGTATAGACTCCTTATATAAAAAAATCGACGACATGCCAAATGTGGGACAGCCGACTTCTCAGCTCGTGCCTGCCCAGGCGTCGCATGGGTCGTCAGGGGCTCTAAAACGCCCGCTACCTCAAGCAGACCCAGATGTCGACACTGATACTGACACCAGTGTCGACGACGATGAGTCAAACCTGATGCCCACTAAGGCCATTCACTGCATGATTGAGGCAATGAAAGAGGTGTTAAACATTTCTGATATAACTACAGGTACCACTAAAAAGGGTATTATGTTTGGAGAGAAAAAACTACCTGTAGTTTTTCCCCCATCAGATGAATTAAATGAAGTGTGTGAAGAAGCGTGGGCTTTCCCTGATAAAAAATTGGTAATTCCTAAGAAGGTACTAATGGCGTTCCCTTTCCCGCCAGAGGATAGGTCACGTTGGGAAACACCCCCTAGAGTGGATAAAGCGCTCACACGTTTGTCTAAAAAGGTGGCACTACCGTCTCCGGATACGGCCGCCCTCAAGGAACCTGCTGATAGAAAGCAGGAGGCGATCCTGAAGTCTGTATATACACACACAGGCATTATACTTAGGCCAGCTATTGAGTCAGCTTGGATGTGCAGTGCTGCCGCTGCGTGGTCAGATAAACTGTCAGAAAATATTGACACATTAGACAGAGACACGATCCTGTTAACCATAGACCATATAAAAGACTCAGTCTTATATATTAGAGACGCACAGAGGGAAATCTGCCGACTGGCATCTAAAGTAAGTGCATTGTCCATTTCTGCTAGGAGAGGCTTATGGACTCGCCAGTGGACAGGAGATGCGGATTCAAAAAAGCACATGGAAGTGTTACCATATAAGGGTGAGGAATTATTTGGGGATGGTCTCTCGGACCTAGTTTCCACAGCAACGTCTGGGAAGTCAGCATTTTTACCCCATGTCCCCTCACAGCCTAAGAAGGCGCCGTTTTATCAGGTTCAGTCCTTTCGGACCCAGAAAAACAGGCGTGGAAAAGGCGGGTCTTTTCTGTCCAGAGGCAGAGGTAGGGGAAAAAGGCTGCAACAAACTGCAGGTTCCCAGGAGCAAAAGTCCTCCCCCGCTTCTTCTTCCAAGTCCGCCGCATGACGGTGGGGCTCCACAGGCGGAGCCAGGTACGGTGGGGGGTCGCCTCAAAAATTTCAGCGATCAGTGGGTTCGCTCACAGGTGGATCCCTGGATCCTGCAAATAGTATCTCAGGGGTACAAGCTGGAATTCGAGGCGTCCCCACCCCACCGGTTCCTAAAATCTGCCTTGCCGATTGCTCCCTCAGACAGCGAGGCAGTGTTAGCGGCAATTCACAAGCTGTATTCCCAGCAGGTGATAATCAAGGTACCCCTACTTCAATAAGGCCGGGGTTATTATTCCACACTATTTGTGGTACCGAAACCGGACGGTTCGGTGAGACCCATTCTAAATTTGAAATCCTTGAACACATACATAAAGAAATTCAAGTTCAAGATGGAATCGCTCAGGGCGGTTATTGCAAGCCTGGACGAGGGGGATTACATGGTATCACTGGACATCAAGGATGCTTACCTGCATGTCCCCATTTACCATCCTCACCAGGAGTACCTCAGATTTGTGGTACAGGATTGCCATTACCAATTTCAGACGCTGCCGTTTGGACTGTCCACGGCACCGAGGGTATTTACCAAGGTTATGGCGGAAATGATGATACTCCTTCGAAGAAAGGGAGTTTTAATTATCCCGTACTTGGACGATCTCCTAATAAAAGCGAGGTCCAAGGAACAGTTGTTGGTGGGAGTAGCACTATCTCAGGAAGTGCTGCACCAGCACGGCTGGATTCTGAATATCCCAAAGTCACAGCTGGTTCCGACGACACGGCTACTGTTCCTGGGTGTGATTCTGGATACAGTCCAGAGAAAAGTGTTTCTCCCGGAGGAGAAAGCCAGGGAGTTGTCATCTCTAGTCAGAGACCTCCTGAAACCAAAACAGGTATCAGTGCATCACTGCACGCGGGTCCTGGGAAAGATGGTGGCTTCTTACGAAGCAATTCCCTTCGGCAGGTTCCATGCCAGAATCTTTCAGTGGGACTGTTGGACCAGTGGTCCGGATCGCATCTTCAGATGCATCGCTTAATAACCCTGTCTCCAAGAACCAGGGTGTCTCTACTGTGGTGGCTGCAGAGTGCCCATCTTCTAGAGGGCCGCAGGTTCGGCATACAGGACTGGGTCCTGGTGACCACGGATGCCAGCCTTTGAGGCTGGGGGGCAGTCACACAGGGAAGAAACTTCCAAGGACTATGGTCGAGTCAGGAGACTTCCCTTCACATAAATATTCTGGAACTAAGGGCCATTTACAATGCCCTAAGTCAAGCAAAATCCCTGCTCCTACACCAGCCGGTGCTGATCCAGTCAGACAACATCACGGCAGTCGCCCATGTAAATCGACAGGGCGGCACAAGAAGCAGGATGGCGATGGCAGAA
Source organism: Pseudophryne corroboree (assembly GCF_028390025.1). NCBI lineage: Eukaryota > Metazoa > Chordata > Amphibia > Anura > Myobatrachidae > Pseudophryne > Pseudophryne corroboree. The sequence goes on from NC_086446.1 coordinate 745,612,279, forward strand.
GCCACAAGAATTCTCCGATGGGCGGAGAATCATGTACTAGCACTGTCAGCAGTGTTCATTCCGGGAGTGGACAACTGGGAAGCAGACTTCCTCAGCAGACACGACCTACACCCGGGAGAGTGGGGACTTCACCCAGAAGTCTTCCAGATGCTGGTAAACCGTTGGGAAAAACCACAGGTGGACATGATGGCGTCCCGTCTCAACAAAAAGTTAAAAAGATATTGCGCCAGGTCAAGGGACCCTCAGGCGATAGCTGTGGACGCTCTAGTAACACCGTGGGTGTACCAGTCGGTTTATGTGTTCCCTCCTCTGCCTCTCATTCCAAAGGTATTGAGAATAATAAGAAAGCGAGGAGTAAACACAATTCTCGTGGTTCCGGATTGGCCAAGACGAGCGTGGTACCCGGAACTTCAAGAGATGCTCTCAGAGGACCCGTGGCCTCTACCGCTCAGACAGGACCTGATACAACAGGGGCCCTGTCTGTTCCAAGACTTACCGCGGCTGCTTTTGATGGCATGGCGGTTGAACACCGGATCCTAAAGGAAAAGGGTATTCCGGAAGAAGTCATTCCTACGCTTATTAAGGCCAGGAAAGATGTTACGGCAACTCATTATCACCGCATATGGCGAAAATATGTTGCATGGTGCGAGGCCAATAAGGCCCCAACAGAGGAATTTCAACTAGGTCGATTTCTGCATTTCCTGCAAGCAGGAGTGGATATGGGCCTAAAACTAGGCTCCATTAAAGTACAGATCTCGGCTCTGTCGATTTTCTTTCAAAAAGAACTAGCTTCAGTACCTGAAGTTCAGACTTTTGTAAAAGGAGTGCTGCATATTCAGCCCCCGTTTGTGCCTCCAGTGGCACCTTGGGATCTCAACGTGATGTTGAGTTTCTTAAAATCACATTGGTTTGAGCCACTTAAAACCGTGGATCTGAAATATCTCACGTGGAAAGTGGTCATTAGCCTTGGCTTCAGCCAGGCGAGTGTCAGAATTGGCGGCTTTATCATGTAAAAGCCCTTATCTGATTTTCCATATGGATAGGGCAGAGTTGAGGACTCGTCCCCAATTTCTCCCTAAGGTGGTGTCAGCGTTTCACCTGAACCAGCCTATTGTGGTGCCGGCGGCTACTAGTGAATTGGAGGACTCCAAGTTGCTAGACGTTGTCAGGGCCCTGAAAATATATGTTTCCAGGAAGGCTGGAGTCAGAAAATCTGACTCGCTGTTTATCCTGTATGCACCCAACAAATTGGGTGCTCCTGCTTCTAAGCAGTCTATTGCTCGCTGGATTTGTAGTACAATTCAGCTTGCACATTCTGTGGCAGGCATACCACAGCCAAAATCTGTAAAGGCCCATTCCACAAGGAAGGTGGGCTCATCTTGGGCGGCTGCCCGAGGGGTCTCGGCTTTACAACTTTGCCGAGCAGCTACTTGGTCAGGGGCAAATACGTTTGCAAAATTCTACAAATTTGATACCCTGGCTGAGGAGGACCTGGAGTTCTCTCATTCGGTGCTACAGAGTCATCCGCACTCTCCCGCCCGTTTGGGAGCTTTGGTATAATCCCCATGGTCCTTACGGAGTTCCCAGCATCCACTAGGACGTTAGAGAAAATAAGAATTTACTCACCGGTAATTCTATTTCTCGTAGTCCGTAGTGGATGCTGGGCGCCCATCCCAAGTGCGGATTGTCTGCAATACTTGTATATAGTTATTGTTAACTAAAGGGTTATTGTTGAGCCATCTGTTGAGAGGCTCAGTTGTTTTCATACTGTCAAACTGGATATAGTATCACGAGTTGTACGGTGTGATTGGTGTGGCTGGTAAGAGTCTTACCCGGGATTCTAAATCCTTCCTTATTATGTCTGCTCGTCCGGGCACGGTGTCCTAACTGAGGCTTGGAGGAGGGTCATGGTGGGAGGAGCCAGTGCACACCAGGTAGTCATAAATCTTTCTAGAGTGCCCAGCCTCCTTCGGAGCCCGCTATTCCCCATGGTCCTTACGGAGTTCCCAGCATCCACTACGGACTACGAGAAATAGAATTACCGGTGAGTAAATTCTTATTTTAAAAGAAATGGGATGTAAAGCTAACCATTCTCTCAAAAAGTCTCTCTGGAAATACATGAACGGTAGCTCTGCCGTCCACTGTCGTCATGGCAGTCATCGGGATTACTTTTTGTTTCTATAGTGTTTTTATTTTTTGTTTTTCATTTGTTCTTATTTTATATTAAGATTTCCCATATACTGGAATTTTAAAATAGCTACAGGCTAACTACATATGCAGGGCCATCTTAACAGAAGTGTAGGCACCTGGGCACAGCAATGCACTGTGGCCCCCTACCCATCCTCCAGCACAGAGCCGGCCTTAACCAATATGATGCCCTATGCAAGATTTTAGCTGGTGCCCCCTAGCACCGCCGCTAGTTCTGCAGGAGATGCCTGGCATGAGTCAGCTGGTAGCTCTGCTAACGTCGGGTGCCTTTTGTTTATGAAAATGCATCATATTATTTGCATTACTATGTGGCTAGGATGCACAAGCAGCTTCTGCTGATTAAAATGATATGTTGCATGCCTATATTCTGTGTGCGACTGTGGCTGTATCTGCATACGAAATGCTACATTACAGTGATTTCCAGCAATACACTGCAACGTAGCATTTTGTATGCAGATACAGCCGCAGTCACACAAAGAATATAGGCATGCCGTATATCATTTTAATCAGCAGAAGCTGCTGGTGCCCCTAAGCATACCAAATGCCCTAGGCATTTGCCTAGTTTGCCTATGCCTAAGGCCGGCTCTGCTCCAGCACTAGGGGTGGGGGGGTGCTATCAGCAGCAGCTTTGATGTCCCGCGGGTGGTAGGGGGTGTTCTATCTTCTGCTCAGCATGTAGGACCTGGAGCAGTAATTTTTGCTAATTACTCCTTTACTGCACAGATGGTGGGAGATGGGGCGGGAGAGAGAACACTAAACTGTAGAAGGGGCATTAGGCTGAATAAAGGGGCCGCGACACATGACTTCCGGGGTGGTAGGGGGTGTTTAATACGCAGGGGAGGGGTAGATAGTGGAATGGGCTTAATATTCACTATTTTTCGATGGGAGGGAAGCTTGCTTGACTGCAGATATCTCCAGTACCTGGAAATAGATTTCATAGCTTTCAATGGGATAAAAAAAAATAGAGTTCCTCCTTTCAGGAGATACTGGGGACTTGGGGATCGGAGTTCAGGATCCAGCGCAATCCACTGACGAAAATATAAAACTGCATACCAGGTGTGTGGAGCTAGAGCAGGGGCCAGATGCTTGAAGGCTGATATCTCTGGGTCTGGGCATAGTAGAGACAAGCTGCCAGTGTCCACTGAAAGGGGAGAGTCCCAGCTTTTGTAGTTTACACTCAGAAAAACCCTGCTTCAGACAGAACCTGAGATACCTGGCTGGGATGAGCAATTAACAGGCTTGGATGGGGACCACTGCTTTGAAGTCAGAAATCTCTGGTTCCCCTGGGCCGATTTAAAAAAATCTGGTACCCTTAGAAAAAGGGGAGCCTCAGCTATCAGCCTAGGGTGCTTATTCTCCTGGGGCCCTTGGGCATGTGCCCAATGAACCCATATGGAAAGAAGGCCCTGTACTGATGTGTGCCATACATCTATACAGTGCTGTTTCTAGGGCCAGGCCAGCCGTGTAATCGCACGGCCATTGTGTGCAGTATTCTATGCGGTCTGCCCGGTGGCATAGAGTACTGTGAAATTGTCCCTCCCAAAATGGGCGCTGCTTGAGAGAAGACAGTTTTGAAGGATACTAGAGGAGGCGGCAGGGATTTTGGGAGGGACATTTAAGATAGAACCTGGAGGGAGAAGGCAAAAAACGGCACAGCATTGCCGGGGATGCGGCGGCGGCATTGGCTGCAGCAGTGGAGGAAGCAGGCTAGCAGGCGAGCAGGTACAGTGCCAATTTTAACTAAGTGAGACATGGTGCATGTGGTATTACTGTTTGGGACATAATAAGGTGCAATGGGCATTACTGTGTGGGTCTTAATATGTTGCAAGGGGCATTACTGTGTGGATCTTAATATGTTGCGAGGGGCATAAACTTTCTATCAGCAGATGTTGGCTCGAATGACATCATCTCACAATATTCTTACCTGCTAAAATTTGCTGAACTTAACTTATCTAGAAATAACGACACAGACCATTGAAATCCAAAGAGAGAGAGGAAGAATCCTATTACTGTCCAGAGGGGGAACTCTGGGAGGCAACGGAGTCAACTGCCGCCGGGCTCCTGCTTTGAAGGGGGGCACTTCTCCTCTGGTTCTGTGTGTTCAGCGACATTAATCAATTAAGTTAATTGACAGCAGCCGGTATCTCTTCCGTAGCCGACTCCCCCACTAGTCACTGCACCTTACAAATCACCCCCCTCTTTATTATAGATACACTGGAAGCAGACACCTTACTGATGAAGCTATTTGCTCCTGTAAAGGAAGCATGAGAATTCTAACTATATGAAGTTATTTCTCTGACAATTACAAGTAACTTCATATAATTAGAATTCTCATACTTCCTATGCAAGAGCAGATATCTCCATCAGTAAGGTGCATGCTTCCAGTGTAATAGGTTGTGGGTTCTAATCCTGGGTATGACACTTGCAAATTAATTGTCAGAGAAATAATCAGCATTGTGAGTGACTGAGCAGATCTATGTAGTGTGTGGCTGGACCCCTACATAGATCTGCCTAGTTGCAACGGCTTCATATAGTTAGAATCTGCAGGCTTGCTATGCAGGAGCAAATATATATATATATATATATATATATATATATATATATATATATATATGGGGGGGTCACCAATCATTTTCTTGCCTCCTGGGCAACTGGGACAAACTTGCGCCACTGTTACTGTCACACACAAAATGTCTGCTTGCTCCTCCCTAAACACTCCCAATAACCTAACTGGTTCCTGCCCCAGTCCTATTAACTGTTTGATTGCCTAACCTAATTGTGTGAAGCTCATACAATCCTACTACCTCGAAGTTTACGATCGCTTGCCCAAGTTGCCCTATTTTATGCACTCGCTCTTTATTACTGTGAGGGACATAATAAGGTGCAAGGGGCATTACTGTGTTGAGCACAATATGGTGTAAGGTATTATTTTCCTGCAAGACTATGCCCATTTCAGCAAGGCCACACAAATTTTATGCTAGACCACCCCAATTTTTTTTAGGCCGTCTGTCCTGTGCACTTTTCCTCACGGGCGCATGTGTGTCCCAGTCGCTAGATAGATAGATAGATAGATAGATAGATAGATAGATAGATAGATAGATAGATAGATAGATAGATAGATAGATAGATATTTTATTGTCATTGTAAAAAGAAACATAGAAATTAAGATCTGGGACATTCACATAAACCATTACAAATCACCGATCAAATTAAGATGTACAATAACAGATGGAAAGAAACTGTACTTAAAACGAGATGTTCTCATTCTAATACACCTAAGGCGTCTACCGGATGGATGCTTACACACACACACACACACACACACACACACACACACACACACACACACACACACACACACACACACACACACACACTACACACACACACACAGCTACACTGTGTGACAACGGCCAGTGAGTCAGGGTCAGAATCATGAGACTCAGACATCTGCAGCATGCAGAATCATTGTTCACCAGTGGGTCCTATCTCACAATACAGAAGCAGCGCAGGCTGAGCGTTACCAGGCAGGAGCTGTCCTATCCCCTATTGCAGGTGTTAGCAGAACTCCAGTGGAAGAGCAGCAGTCACACTTGGATCCCACTGTGAGCCACACAGGTGCTGTTGTACATGCAAGTGCCCATTTAGGGCATGGAGCCCAGAGTCAGAGCCCAGAGTCAGCCATTTAGGGCTTGGAGCCCAGAGTCATTGCCTCTGAGAGTTCCACCCCTGCTTTTTTATCAATTTAACATCTTAGTTTGAATATTGGGCCTGATTCATAGTTTTTATGCCAATGTTTTTGCAATTGAGTGAAAAATGTAAAATTAAAGAAAGAGCTCCTTTTGAAATCCTCATTGAGTCCATGAAGAGCAAGAGTATTAAGTTTGTAAATCCATTTGATCTCTCTTTGTAGTAGTTGTTTAGCCGTGCCACCTCCTCTGTGGAATGGTGGTATATGGTCAATGAGAATGCATTTCAGTTGTTCTATTTTATGGTTTTTAAGAAGGAAATGTCTTGCCACTGGTAGGTTGATAAGATCTTCATTATTGCCACTGTTTCCTAAGGCTTTTAAAATGAAAAGTGATGCTGTGCCAGTCTTTGTTTAAACATCCTTGATGTCTTTCCGACATACAGTGGTCCACAAGGACAGCTCAACACATAAATGACAAATTTGCTGTCACAATTTAGTTTGTATTTAGGGGGTCATTCCGAGTTGTTCGCTCGTTAATTTTTTTCGCTACGGAGCGATTAGTCGCAAACTGCGCATGCGCAATGTTCGCAGTGCGCCTGCACCAAGTAAATCAGCACAAAAGTTTGGTATTTTACTCACGGCGTAACAAAGTTTTTTCATCGTTCTGGTGATCGTAGTGTGATTGACAGGAAGTGGGTGTTTCTGGGCGAAAACTAGCCGTTTTATGGGAGTGTGCGGAAAAACGCTGGCGTTTTTGGGAAAAACGCGGGAGTGTCTGAAGAAACGGGGGAGTGTCTGGGCGAACGCTGGGTGTGTTTGTGACGTCAAACCAGTAACGAAACTGACTGAACTGATCGCAGTGTAGGAGTAAGTCTCGAGCTACTCAGAAACTGCTAAGAAATTTCTAGTCGCAATTCTGCTAATCTTTCGTTCGCAATTCTGCTATGCTAAGATACACTCCCAGAGGGCGGCGGCTTAGCGTGTGCAATGCTGCTAAAAGCAGCTAGCGAGCGAACAACTCGGAATCACCCCCTTAGTGCAAAGCTTTTGTTTAGTTGATGGATGTTCAAATGCTGAGCCAGTGGAAATGAATGTACACTGCACACATTTAAGACATTGGTAGCTTCCAGGTTTGGTGGTGAGCCATGTTTGCTGCTGTGGTAGTCGACGCATGGAACAATCTGTGTCGACTAATTGGTCTATCAAATTTGGCCCCTCATCTATAGGCAAATCTTGGTCTGCTACAGATTGCCTTTGAAAGCATCAGATCAGTGGACTATAAGTGCCAATTATCTAAAAGATTTTTCTTGATATATGTAGAAGCTACCGTGTATGTACTACAAAAATTAAACATTTCAGGTGTTGATTCCTGAGGAAGTGAGCGCACTCTCATCAAGGCATCTTTCATATCTTCTCTGTTGTACTCTCTCTCCAAAAAAGTTTAGGCCATATTTTGTAAAGTGTATATACGATCATGGTCATTAGAAGTAACCCTTAGTATTCTAAGGAGTTGGTGGTACGTAAGGCCCTTTTTGAGGGATTCTGGATGGAAACTTGATGCGAACAGCAATGTATTTTTATGTGTTAGTTTAGTTTAAATAACGGTAGAGAGAAGATAATATTTCAACAAAATGGTGACGAGAAATTAATGGTGGATTAGCCCTGCGCTGGACGTTCCCCCCCACATGTCAGGGAAGCTGATCGTAGATGTGCTAAATTTTGGCACATCTACGATCAGGTCTGAATTAGGCCCAATATCACCACCTTTGTCGGCAGCGGGATCAGTATGTTTTCCTGACGCTGGAATCCCGACAGCCGAAATCACAACCTCGAGTGCATAGTGTCCCTTCGGTCACCATAACGTTCTATTCCCCCTCGGGTGGTGGCATGGACCACCACCAAAGTGGGGTTTTTGGCCGGTGGTCGGAATTCCGACCGCCTGCATTTCAATGGCTGTTGGGATTTTGGCATTGGGATTTAGACCGCCGGGATCCTGACAGTTGGGAATCTAACTGCATACCGTCAGCAGCACGTATAACCAGTTTAGGATCATCTTTTAAAGTTCTAATAGCATTTCTTTCTTCTTTGATAATATTGTGGGAAAAAATCTTCTGCTTTTGGATGAAAGGTACTGTAAACCGTTTTATCCTCAGAAAGGTGTTGATTGATGGTTTAGTGGAAGGCGGGTTAAAACTAGAGATGAGCGGGTTCGGTTTCTCTGAATCCGAACCCGCACGAACTTCATGTTTTTTTTCACGGGTCCGAGCGACTCGGATCTTCCCGCCTTGCTCGGTTAACCCGAGCGCGCCCGAACGTCATCATGACGCTGTCGGATTCTCGCGAGGCTCGGATTCTATCGCGAGACTCGGATTCTATATAAGGAGCCGCGCGTCGCCGCCATTTTCACACGTGCATTGAGATTGATAGGGAGAGGACGTGGCTGGCGTCCTCTCCGTTTAGAATAGATTAGAGAGACACTTGATTTACTAATTTTGGGGAGCATTAGGAGTACTCAGTACAGTGCAGAGTTTTGCTGATAGTGACCACCAGTTTTATTTATAATCCGTTCTCTGCCTGAAAAAAGCGATACACAGCACACAGTGACTCAGTCACATACCATATCTGTGTGCACTGCTCAGGCTCAGGCCAGTGTGCTGCATCATCTATTATCTATATATAATATTATATATATCTGATTATCTGTCTGACTGCTCAGCTCACACAGCTTATAATTGTGGGGGAGACTGGGGAGCACTACTGCAGTGCCAGTTATAGGTTATAGCAGGAGCCAGGAGTACATAATATATTATATAGTGAGTGACCACCAGACACACAGTGCAGTTTATTTAATATATCCGTTCTCTGCCTGAAAAAAGCGATACACACAGTGACTCAGTCAGTCACATACCATATCTGTGTGCACTGCTCAGGCTCAGGCCAGTGTGCTGCATCATCTATATATATTATATATCTGTCTGACTGCTCAGCTCACACAGCTTATAATTGTGGGGGAGACTGGGGAGCACTACTGCAGTGCCAGTTATAGGTTATAGCAGGAGCCAGGAGTACATAATATTATATTAAAACAGTGCACACTTTTGCTGCAGGAGTGCCACTGCCAGTGTGACTAGTGACCAGTGACCTGACCACCAGTATATATAATATTAGTAGTATACTATCTCTTTATCAACCAGTCTATATTAGCAGCAGACACAGTACAGTGCGGTAGTTCACGGCTGTGGCTACCTCTGTGTCGGCACTCGGCAGCCCGTCCATAATTGTATATACCACCTAACCGTGGTTTTTTTTTCTTTCTTTATACATACATACTAGTTACGAGTATACTATCTCTTTATCAACCAGTCTATATATTAGCAGCAGACACAGTACAGTGCGGTAGTTCACGGCTGTGGCTACCTCTGTGTCGGCACTCGGCAGCCCGTCCATAATTGTATATACCACCTAACCGTGGTTTTTTTTTCTTTCTTTATACATACATACTAGTTACGAGTATACTATCTCTTTATCAACCAGTCTATATATTAGCAGCAGACACAGTACAGTGCGGTAGTTCACGGCTGTGGCTACCTCTGTGTCGGCACTCGGCAGCCCGTCCATAATTGTATATACCACCTAACCGTGGTTTTTTTTTCTTTCTTTATACATACATACTAGTTACGAGTATACTATCTCTTTATCAACCAGTCTATATATTAGCAGCAGACACAGTACAGTGCGGTAGTTCACGGCTGTGGCTACCTCTGTGTCGGCACTCGGCAGCCCGTCCATAATTGTATATACCACCTAACCGTGGTTTTTTTTTCTTTCTTTATACATACATACTAGTTACGAGTATACTATCTCTTTATCAACCAGTCTATATATTAGCAGCAGACACAGTACAGTGCGGTAGTTCACGGCTGTGGCTACCTCTGTGTCGGCACTCGGCAGCCCATCCATAATTGTATATACCACCTAACCGTGGTTTTTTTTTCTTTCTTTATACATACATACTAGTTACGAGTATACTATCTCTTTATCAACCAGTCTATATATTAGCAGCAGACACAGTACAGTGCGGTAGTTCACGGCTGTGGCTACCTCTGTGTCGGCACTCGGCAGCCCGTCCATAATTGTATATACCACCTAACCGTGGTTTTTTTTTCTTTCTTTATACATACATACTAGTTACGAGTATACTATCTCTTTATCAACCAGTCTATATATTAGCAGCAGACACAGTACAGTGCGGTAGTTCACGGCTGTGGCTACCTCTGTGTCGGCACTCGGCAGCCCGTCCATAATTGTATATACCACCTAACCGTGGTTTTTTTTTCTTTCTTTATACATACATACTAGTTACGAGTATACTATCTCTTTATCAACCAGTCTATATATTAGCAGCAGACACAGTACAGTGCGGTAGTTCACGGCTGTGGCTACCTCTGTGTCGGCACTCGGCAGCCCGTCCATAATTGTATATACCACCTAACCGTGGTTTTTTTTTCTTTCTTTATACATACATACTAGTTACGAGTATACTATCTCTTTATCAACCAGTCTATATATTAGCAGCAGACACAGTACAGTGCGGTAGTTCACGGCTGTGGCTACCTCTGTGTCGGCACTCGGCAGCCCGTCCATAATTGTATATACCACCTAACCGTGGTTTTTTTTTCTTTCTTTATACATACATACTAGTTACGAGTATACTATCTCTTTATCAACCAGTCTATATATTAGCAGCAGACACAGTACAGTGCGGTAGTTCACGGCTGTGGCTACCTCTGTGTCGGCACTCGGCAGCCCGTCCATAATTGTATATACCACCTAACCGTGGTTTTTTTTTCTTTCTTTATACATACATACTAGTTACGAGTATACTATCTCTTTATCAACCAGTCTATATATTAGCAGCAGACACAGTACAGTGCGGTAGTTCACGGCTGTGGCTACCTCTGTGTCGGCACTCGGCAGCCCGTCCATAATTGTATATACCACCTAACCGTGGTTTTTTTTTTCTTTCTTTATACATACATACTAGTTACGAGTATACTATCTCTTTATCAACCAGTCTATATATTAGCAGCAGACACAGTACAGTGCGGTAGTTCACGGCTGTGGCTACCTCTGTGTCGGCACTCGGCAGCCCGTCCATAATTGTATATACCACCTAACCGTGGTTTTTTTTTCTTTCTTTATACATACATACTAGTTACGAGTATACTATCTCTTTATCAACCAGTCTATATATTAGCAGCAGACACAGTACAGTGCGGTAGTTCACGGCTGTGGCTACCTCTGTGTCGGCACTCGGCAGCCCGTCCATAATTGTATATACCACCTAACCGTGGTTTTTTTTTCTTTCTTTATACATACATACTAGTTACGAGTATACTATCTCTTTATCAACCAGTCTATATATTAGCAGCAGACACAGTACAGTGCGGTAGTTCACGGCTGTGGCTACCTCTGTGTCGGCACTCGGCAGCCCGTCCATAATTGTATATACCACCTAACCGTGTTTTTTTTTTCTTTCTTTATACATACATACTAGTTACGAGTATACTATCTCTTTATCAACCAGTCTATATATTAGCAGCAGACACAGTACAGTGCGGTAGTTCACGGCTGTGGCTACCTCTGTGTCGGCACTCGGCAGCCCGTCCATAATTGTATATACCACCTAACCGTGGTTTTTTTTTCTTTCTTTATACATACATACTAGTTACGAGTATACTATCTCTTTATCAACCAGTCTATATATTAGCAGCAGACACAGTACAGTGCGGTAGTTCACGGCTGTGGCTACCTCTGTGTCGGCACTCGGCAGCCCGTCCATAATTGTATATACCACCTAACCGTGGTTTTTTTTTCTTTCTTTATACATACATACTAGTTACGAGTATACTATCTCTTTATCAACCAGTCTATATATTAGCAGCAGACACAGTACAGTGCGGTAGTTCACGGCTGTGGCTACCTCTGTGTCGGCACTCGGCAGCCCGTCCATAATTGTATACTAGTATCCAATCCATCCATCTCCATTGTTTACCTGAGGTGCCTTTTAGTTGTGCCTATTAAAATATGGAGAACAAAAATGTTGAGGTTCCAAAATTAGGGAAAGATCAAGATCCACTTCCACCTCGTGCTGAAGCTGCTGCCACTAGTCATGGCCGAGACGATGAAATGCCAGCAACGTCGTCTGCCAAGGCCGATGCCCAATGGCATAGTACAGAGCATGTCAAAACCAAAACACCAAATATCAGTAAAAAAAGGACTCCAAAACCTAAAATAAAATTGTCGGAGGAGAAGCGTAAACTTGCCAATATGCCATTTACCACACGGAGTGGCAAGGAACGGCTGAGGCCCTGGCCTATGTTCATGGCTAGTGGTTCAGCTTCACATGAGGATGGAAGCACTCAGCCTCTCGCTAGAAAACTGAAAAGACTCAAGCTGGCAAAAGCACCGCAAAGAACTGTGCGTTCTTTGAAATCCCAAATCCACAAGGAGAGTCCAATTGTGTCGGTTGCGATGCCTGACCTTCCCAACACTGGACGTGAAGAGCATGCGCCTTCCACCATTTGCACGCCCCCTGCAAGTGCTGGAAGGAGCACCCGCAGTCCAGTTCCTGATAGTCAGATTGAAGATGTCAGTGTTGAAGTACACCAGGATGAGGAGGATATGGGTGTTGCTGGCGCTGGGGAGGAAATTGACCAGGAGGATTCTGATGGTGAGGTGGTTTGTTTAAGTCAGGCACCCGGGGAGACACCTGTTGTCCGTGGGAGGAATATGGCCGTTGACATGCCAGGTGAAAATACCAAAAAAATCAGCTCTTCGGTGTGGAGGTATTTCACCAGAAATGCGGACAACAGGTGTCAAGCCGTGTGTTCCCTTTGTCAAGCTGTAATAAGTAGGGGTAAGGACGTTAACCACCTCGGAACATCCTCCCTTATACGTCACCTGCAGCGCATTCATAATAAGTCAGTGACAAGTTCAAAAACTTTGGGTGACAGCGGAAGCAGTCCACTGACCAGTAAATCCCTTCCTCTTGTAACCAAGCTCACGCAAACCACCCCACCAACTCCCTCAGTGTCAATTTCCTCCTTCCCCAGGAATGCCAATAGTCCTGCAGGCCATGTCACTGGCAATTCTGACGAGTCCTCTCCTGCCTGGGATTCCTCCGATGCATCCTTGCGTGTAACGCCTACTGCTGCTGGCGCTGCTGTTGTTGCCGCTGGGAGTCGATGATCATCCCAGAGGGGAAGTCGTAAGCCCACTTGTACTACTTCCAGTAAGCAATTGACTGTTCAACAGTCCTTTGCGAGGAAGATGAAATATCACAGCAGTCATCCTACTGCAAAGCGGATAACTGAGTCCTTGACAACTATGTTGGTGTTAGACGTGCGTCCGGTATCCGCCGTTAGTTCACAGGGAACTAGACAATTTATTGAGGCAGTGTGCCCCCGTTACCAAATACCATCTAGGTTCCACTTCTCTAGGCAGGCGATACCGAGAATGTACACGGACGTCAGAAAAAGACTCACCAGTGTCCTAAAAAATGCAGTTGTACCCAATGTCCACTTAACCACGGACATGTGGACAAGTGGAGCAGGGCAGGGTCAGGACTATATGACTGTGACAGCCCACTGGGTAGATGTATGGACTCCCGCCGCAAGAACAGCAGCGGCGGCACCAGTAGCAGCATCTCGCAAACGCCAACTCTTTCCTAGGCAGGCTACGCTTTGTATCACCGCTTTCCAGAATACGCACACAGCTGAAAACCTCTTACGGCAACTGAGGAAGATCATCGCGGAATGGCTTACCCCAATTGGACTCTCCTGTGGATTTGTGGCATCGGACAACGCCAGCAATATTGTGTGTGCATTAAATATGGGCAAATTCCAGCACGTCCCATGTTTTGCACATACCTTGAATTTGGTGGTGCAGAATTTTTTAAAAAACGACAGGGGCGTGCAAGAGATGCTGTCGGTGGCCAGAAAAATTGCGGGACACTTTCGGCGTACAGGCACCACGTACAGAAGACTGGAGCACCACCAAAAACTACTGAACCTGCCCTGCCATCATCTGAAGCAAGAAGTGGTAACGAGGTGGAATTCAACCCTCTATATGCTTCAGAGGTTGGAGGAGCAGCAAAAGGCCATTCAAGCCTATACAATTGAGCACGATATAGTAGGTGGAATGCACCTGTCTCAAGTGCAGTGGAGAATGATTTCAACGTTGTGCAAGGTTCTGATGCCCTTTGAACTTGCCACACGTGAAGTCAGTTCAGACACTGCCAGCCTGAGTCAGGTCATTCCCCTCATCAGGCTTTTGCAGAAGAAGCTGGAGGCATTGAAGAAGGAGCTAAAAGGGAGCGATTCCGCTAGGCATGTGGGACTTGTGGATGCAGCCCTTAATTCGCTTAACAAGGATTCACGGGTGGTCAATCTGTTGAAATCAGAGCACTACATTTTGGCCACCGTGCTCGATCCTAGATTTAAAGCCTACCTTGGATCTCTCTTTCCGGCAGACACAGGTCTGCTGGGGTTGAAAGACCTGCTGGTGACAAAATTGTCAAGTCAAGCGGAACGCGACCTGTCAACATCTCCTCCTTCACATTCTCCCGCAACTGGGGGTGCGAGGAAAAGGCTCAGAATTCCGAGCCCACCCGCTGGCGGTGATGCAGGGCAGTCTGGAGCGACTGCTGACATCTGGTCCGGACTGAAGGACCTGACAACGATTACGGACATGTCGTCTACTGTCACTGCATATGATTCTCTCAACATTGATAGAATGGTGGAGGATTATATGAGTGACCGCATCCAAGTAGGCACGTCACACAGTCCGTACTTATACTGGCAGGAAAAAGAGGCAATTTGGAGGCCCTTGCACAAACTGGCTTTATTCTACCTAAGTTGCCCTCCCACAAGTGTGTACTCCGAAAGAGTGTTTAGTGCCGCCGCTCACCTTGTCAGCAATCGGCGTACGAGGTTACATCCAGAAAATGTGGAGAAGATGATGTTCATTAAAATGAATTATAATCAATTCCTCCGCGGAGACATTGACCAGCAGCAATTGCCTCCACAAAGTACACAGGGAGCTGAGATGGTGGATTCCAGTGGGGACGAATTGATAATCTGTGAGGAGGGGGATGTACACGGTGATATATCGGAGGGTGAAGATGAGGTGGACATCTTGCCTCTGTAGAGCCAGTTTGTGCAAGGAGAGATTAATTGCTTCTTTTTTGGGGGGGGTCCAAACCAACCCGTCATATCAGTCACAGTCGTGTGGCAGACCCTGTCACTGAAATGATGGGTTGGTTAAAGTGTGCATGTCCTGTTTTGTTTATACAACATAAGGGTGGGTGGGAGGGCCCAAGGACAATTCCATCTTGCACCTCTTTTTTCTTTTATTTTTCTTTGCGTCATGTGCTGTTTGGGGAGGGTTTTTTGGAAGGGCCATCCTGCGTGACACTGCAGTGCCACTCCTAGATGGGCCCGGTGTTTGTGTCGGCCACTAGGGTCGCTTATCTTACTCACACAGTCAGCTACCTCATTGCGCCTCTTTTTTTCTTTGCGTCATGTGCTGTTTGGGGAGGGTTTTTTGGAAGGGACATCCTGCGTGACACTGCAGTGCCACTCCTAGATGGGCCCGGTGTTTGTGTCGGCCACTAGGGTCGCTAATCTTACTCACACAGCTACCTCATTGCGCCTCTTTTTTTCTTTGCGTCATGTGCTGTTTGGGGAGGGTTTTTTGGAAGGGCCATCCTGCGTGACACTGCAGTGCCACTCCTAGATGGGCCCGGTGTTTGTGTCGGCCACTAGGGTCGCTAATCTTACTCACACAGCTACCTCATTGCGCCTCTTTTTTTCTTTGCGTCATATGCTGTTTGGGGAGGGTTTTTTGGAAGGGACATCCTGCGTGACACTGCAGTGCCACTCCTAGATGGGCCCGGTGTTTGTGTCGGCCACTAGGGTCGCTAATCTTACTCACACAGCTACCTCATTGCGCCTCTTTTTTTCTTTGCGTCATGTGCTGTTTGGGGAGGGTTTTTTGGAAGGGACATCCTGCGTGACACTGCAGTGCCACTCCTAGATGGGCCCGGTGTTTGTGTCGGCCACTAGGGTCGCTAATCTTACTCACACAGCTACCTCATTGCGCCTCTTTTTTTCTTTGCGTCATGTGCTGTTTGGGGAGGGTTTTTTGGAAGGGCCATCCTGCGTGACACTGCAGTGCCACTCCTAGATGGGCCCGGTGTTTGTGTCGGCCACTAGGGTCGCTAATCTTACTCACACAGCTACCTCATTACGCCTCTTTTTTTCTTTGCGTCATGTGCTGTTTGGGGAGGGTTTTTTGGAAGGGACATCCTGCGTGACACTGCAGTGCCACTCCTAGATGGGCCCGGTGTTTGTGTCGGCCACTAGGGTCGCTTATCTTACTCACACAGCGACCTCGGTGCAAATTTTAGGACTAAAAATAATATTGTGAGGTGTGAGGTATTCAGAATAGACTGAAAATGAGTGTAAATTATGGTTTTTGAGGTTAATAATACTTTGGGATCAAAATGACCCCCAAATTCTATGATTTAAGCTGTTTTTTAGTGTTTTTTGAAAAAAACACCCGAATCCAAAACACACCCGAATCCGACAAAAAAAATTCGGTGAGGTTTTGCCAAAACGCGTTCGAACCCAAAACACGGCCGCGGAACCGAACCCAAAACCAAAACACAAAACCCGAAAAATTTCAGGCGCTCATCGCTAGTTAAAACTAGTAGCCTTCTTGAAGTTGGAAGAAGTAAGGTTAATGGAAGTGGACTAATTCAGATTTTCAGTCTTATCAGCAAAAAAATATTTCAGTCTCAACTGGCGACTCAATTTGCCAATTGGAAAGGGTCTGGCTTAGGATCGGAACCAAGGATAACCCGTTTAACAAGAAAATTTCTGCAGCATTAATTTCATGGTCTGAAAAATTAAAGATGATATTGTTTAAGGGTTCTTGTTTGTTTGTTTATTGTCTTGTGACTCTTACACCCACTCTTGCGGGTGGGTTTGGACTGTTTTTTGGTTGTCTCTTGGAGGTAGTTTCAGAGCCTTTTGCAGAAGTACTTGGGATGACCGAATAACTGGCATACACTTGAGATTGACTTTCAATGTCAGGGTATGGTGCAGGATTTCTCCTTCCAAATCTGTTGGTGTTCTAGGATGTCTGATGTCAATTCTGAATAGCCAGGGGTATACTCTGTTTTCTTTTTAATCTTGTTTGATAACCGTGTGTTTTTCATTTTAAACTTCAATAGATCTTTTTTAAACTTTGAAATATCCTTTTTAGTTTGGAATACATTGCTGGGATCCTTGATCTGAGAATATAAATCTGATTCCTCAAGAATTGCTATTTCTTTTCTTATTTCAATCAAGTCACTACTCACCTGTTTTATGACTAGAAGCATCAGGTCACAGGAGCACTTATTCAAAATACAGTATTGCACCGTTTGATACAAAAGTCATTATAGTGTCTGGCCAGGGTAGGCTGATTGCGCCTAAAACCTCTAGGTATTAAATTTCCTTGTAGTGCTGTGAAAGACTTAGCTGTGTAGGTGCAATTCAATTTCTCCTTACTGTATTCTTAATAGATATGCAATTATTTCTTCTGGCATATCCTTGTCTAAGGCAATGTTTTCTGTATCCGTTCCTTTTTTACATGCATACGTTCCCTCAGTTTAGATACTTTTTTCAAAATGTTCTACTGTCTACGTTTTCTATGTCAACCATTTGGGGCTTCACCTATTCACTGTCTTATTACTGTAGCTCTATTGAACTACACCCACTCATATCGGACCTGTCTTTGCCTTTGAACTCTGAATTATATACTTTTTTTTTTTTACCATTTACTGAAATTTCCTACTTTATCCTACTTTGTGCTGCTTTTAAATAGATTTTTTTTGTTTGCTTACAGGGTACTAGGTACCTAGGATTAGTGTATAAAGTCACAAAGCCTGTGGCACAATAAATGGGGCTATATGAAACAATTTTCGGAGGGGATGCCGTTAGAATACCGCCGGACCGGATCCCAGCAGTCAAAATACCGATGCCAGTATCCTGAACGACGGCATAAGTCCGGCATCAAAATCCTGACAGAGGTTGGGTTCCCGGCATCAAAATACCGATGCCCGGAAACCCGGTAGTTCTTCCAGCGGGACGCGCTTGCGTCCTGCCGCAGGGGGTGGGAGGTTAGGTTTTGGCATTAGAAGTTAAGGTGCAGGGACGGGAAGATTATTGTTAGGCACCAGGGAGAAAGGGGGGTAGGTTTAGGTGCTTGGAAGTGGAGGTTAGAGTTAGGCACCACAGGGGAGGGTTAGGGTAGGGGACAGTGGAGACTGGTCAGATCTCTGGGTACTTTTCGAGGGGCTGTCGGGATTCTGATGGTCAGGATGCCGCCGTCAGGATTCTAACCGCCGACATCCCATCCATCCGGATATCATACTGAATCCATTTGATCTGGTCACTGCTACGTCCAAAGGCCATCACACACTTCTTATTTTTCTAGATCTCTCTGCTGATTTTGACACTGTTGACCACTCTCTTCTCATACAAGCACTACAATCCCTAGGTCTTTAAGACACAGCCCTTTCTTGGTTCCTATCCTACCTATCTAATCGCTCCTTCAGTATCCACTTCTCTGAATCCACCTCCTCTTTGATACCTCTATCAGTTGGAGTACCGCAAGGCTCGGTCTTCGGTCCTCTGCTTTTCTTAATTTATATTTCACCTCTTGGTAAACTAATCAGCTCTTTTGGATTTCCGTATCATCTGTTCGCAGATTATACTCAAATCTACCTATCCTTCCCATATTCTGTATGTCACCATCTGTATTGGTCCGTGTCACTGAATGCCTTTCTGTCATTTCATCTTGGATGTCATCTTGCCACCTCAAACTTAATATTTCCAAAACAGAGTTAATTATATTTCCACCAGCCAATAGTAATGACCAACCTGATATCTCCATCACTGTTGAGTACTCAACAATCAATCCTACCCGACAAGCTTACTGCCTAGGTGTCATACCTGACTGTCCTATGTTCCCCACATTCAATCTGTCTCAAAATCATGTTACATGCATCTAAAAAACATATATAAATGACGACCATACCTTACACAAGACACAGCTAAAACTCTAATCCATGCTCTTATTATCTTCAGCATTGATTATTGCAATAGTCTTCTTACTGGTCTTAACAAAAAGAGACTCTCACCACTACAATCCATTCTAAATGCAACTGCAAGATTAATCTTCCTTGCTAGATGTCCATCGGCTGCAAATCCGCTCTGTCAGTCCCTCCATTGGTTACCTGTATTCTACCGTATTCAATATAAAATACTTTTACATCCCCAGTTTATGTGGAATACTGGTATTCAGACTACTGACATCAGAAGTTACCAATAACGTGTCATCTGGTATGTTCTTCAAGTTATATAAGCTTAAAAAAGAAAATCAGTAGTGTCCGAGATGTAACTGTCGGGTGGTATTCATGTGACCGCCGGTCAGCTGACCGACAGTCACATGACCTCCTCCGTGAGCCCGACGGCTCACTATCCCGATGGTCGGCATGCCGACCAACAGGGACTATTTCCACTCATGGGTGTCCACGACACCCATAGAGTGGGAATAGAACCCGTGGCGACCGCAGGTCGCCACCGAGCCCGCAGCTTGGCGAGCGCAGCGAGCCCGCAAGGGGCTTGCTGCACTCGCCCCTCCCCGCCGGGATCCCGGCGTCGGTATGCTGCCGGGATCCCGGCGTCGGTAAGGTGACCGGCGGTCAGGAGACCGCCGGTCACCAGTACTACACCCGTAACTGTCAGTAGTCTGAAGTACAGGCTGCATATACAGTAGAAGTCCACAAGTTGTGACGACGGCTGGCAGAATAAGCCTCTGGCACAGATGTTTCGTCTGCCTGTGGGGTCAATGAGACTTTTGTGCACTTTAGGAATCGTGTAATTGATTGGTGTTTTGGGGAATGATTGAGTAAGAAATTCCCTAATTTCAACTTTAATGTACCTATTATGGACTCCTAGCTGAATAATGGAGTCAATCTACTTTTTATAATTGGTGGTGGGATCATAACGGATGCTCTTATAACATTTATCATCACCTAATTTTCTCCATATTTATTTGATGTAGTCATCATATCTTAACAGTACAATGGGCTTAATTCAGACCTGATCGGTGCTCTGCTGATCAGGTCTGAACTGCACATGCGCCGGCGCCACAGTTCTAACGGCGCATGCAAGACAGCCAACGGCCGTCTCAGCCCTGCGATCACCTTTGCCTGATTGACAGGCAGAGGCAGTCGCTGGACAGGAGGGGGCGGGCCGGTGGGGTTTGGCCGCTGTTTTAGGGGCGTGGTCCGGGCAACGCAGGCGTGCCCAGACTGTGCGGGGTGGGCCGCGGCGGCTGCATGACATCACACGCAGCCGTTGTGACCCTCACAGTGACGAGTAGCTCCCTGCCAGCGAGCAGGAGCTGTGCTGGTGGGAAGCTACTCTTCAAGTACAAAAGCATCGACACTGGGGCAGGACCTGGCATGCAGGGCGGACTAGCCCCTTGCTGGGGGTCCCCCCGCATGTCAGGGAAGCTGATCGTAGATGTGCTGAATTTAGCACATTTACGATCAGGTCTGAATTCGGCCCAATATCACCACCTTTGTCGGCAGCGGAATCAGTATGTTTTCCTGACGCTGGTATCCCGACATCCAGAATCACAACCTCGAGCGCAGAGTGTTCCTTCGGTCGCCATAACGTTCTATTCCCCCTCGGGTGGCAGGTGTGGCAGATATAACATGCACAGAGAAAGTTAGATTTGGGTGGGTTATTTTGTTTCTGTGCAGGGTAAATACTGGCTGCTTTATTTCTACACTGCAATTTAGATTTCAGTTAGAACACACCCCACCCAAATCTAACTCTCTCTGCACATGTTACATCTGCCCCCCCCCCCTGCAGTGCACATGGTTTTGCCCAACTGCTAACAAATTTGCTGCTGCGATCAACTCTGAATTAGGCCCAATGTCAATGTAAATAGATACATTTGAATAGTTATCACTATTCATTATTGTGCAGGTTGGGACACTCTTCTTGGGATCATCACAGGTCTTGGTTGTATTCCACCACAACCTGGCAGGGTACCTGTCAGACTTGGTTTTGTCTGTGTCCCCGGAGGGGGCGCTAGTGGGTCAGTGGAGGTGGATGGGAGAAAACGAGGAGGCTGGATTATGTTTCTGCGCATGAGCGCAATGATATTTATTATACAGATGATTCACAAACGGCAGCAGAAAATAACAGTAGAAATGCAAATGTCAATTGTACAGCGTAATAGCTGAGAGTCTATGGTAACAGAATGAATGGTGACTGATGAAATAATAACCGGTAGTGATGATAACAGATGAGTGATAATTTGGCAGAGAATATTCTGGTATGGAAACCAGAGCAGATTAAAACATGGAACCAGCAGAGATGGTGTTGTATGGCAAACCTGGTAGCAGAGGCAGGAGTCTGACTATGTCCACAGTGCAGGTGATGAGGCACTGGCAGCGAGCAAGCTGCATCACAGGTGGGGAGATGGAACACACCTGGAGTCAGTCTCTACTGCTAGGCTGAAGCACACAGAGATGGTGATGAGTGTGAAGCCTGTAGATGGATGCAGGTATTGCTGGGGCTTGAAGTTCCACGGAGCTGTGAAAAGTAACCAGGAGTACAAAGTCTCAGGTAGAAAGCCAGGAACACGGAACAGCAGGTAGGTATCCAGGTACACGGAGGAAACAGGAACCAGATCCTTACACATGAGTCGCAGGAGTGACACAAAGTTCAGGATGCCTGCAGACTGATCCTGCAGCTTCATATATACCCCTTGTTAAACAGTCATTGGTGGAGTGAGGAAAAGTGGGTGCGGCCAAGCACCGGATTGGCCGCCGTATGCTGACTGCTGAAGGCTGTCATGGCGGCGCCCATGCCGCGGCCTAGCGGGAACGCGGCGTGCTACACGCCCGCTATCACAGGAGCGCTCCCAGGCCCAGGATGGCGTCTGATGGCAGAGACGCGGATGACAGATGAACGCAGGGACCCAGGACGGAGTCCGCAGCGGCGGACAGATGTCAGCTTGGTGAGTCGATTCCTGACAGTACCCCCTCCTTTAAGGGTGGGCACCGAACACCCACGTGGCTTGGAAGGATGAGTGTTATGGAAGACACGGACCAACCTTGGAGCATGGACATCCAACGAATTTACCCAACTTCTCTCCTCTGGGCCATAACCGGACCAATCGACAAGGTATTGAAGACGTCCATACCGGCAACGGGAATCCAGAATCTTGCCAATCTCGAACTCCACGCCCCGCTGAGTTCGAATTTTGGGGCCAACTGGAAGAGCTCTTTGGAAATGATTCAGGACTAAAGGTCTGAGGAGAGAAACATGAAAAGCATTAGGTATTCGCAGAGAAGGTGGTAACTTCAGCTTGTAGGCCACAGGGTTGATGACTCTTTCGACAGGGAAGGGGCCAATGAAACGTGGTGCAAATTTCATAGACGGGACCCTAAGACGGAGGTTCCGGGTAGACAGCCAAACCTTGTCCCCAGGTTTCAGGCTAGGAACTGCGCGTCTTTTGCGATCAGCAAAGTATTTATACCGGCTGGAGGCCTTTTTGAGAGAAATGTGAATCTTCCTCCAGATTGAAGAAAACTGACTCAGGGCAGTAGTGGCGGCAGGAACATCCATGTGAGGGAGTTCTTGGAAGTCTGGAACACGAGGATGTTGCCCATATACTGCAAAGAATGGAGTTGTCTCAGTAGCAGTGTGGTAGCGGAAGTTGTGGGCAAACTCGGCCCATGGGAGCAGATCAAACCAGTCATCCTGAGAAGATGAAACATACAATCTTAAAAATGTCTCTAGTTCTTGATTTACCCTCTCTGTCTGCCCATTCGTCTGAGGGTGGTAAGATGACGAGAACTTCAGTTTAACCTGCATGGCAGAACAGAGAGCCCTCCAAAACCTCGCTACAAACTGTACACCTCGGTCGGATATTATTTCTGAGGGTAGACCATGTAAGCGGAAAATCTCCCGTAGGAAGATTTGGGCGAGTTTTGGGGCAGAAGGGAGACCCTGGAGAGGAACAAAATGGGCCATCTTGGTAAATCTGTCCACTACAACCCAGATGGTATTGTATCCTTGAGAAGGAGGAAGGTCGGAGATAAAGTCCATGGACAGGTGTGACCAAGGGCGACTAGGAATAGACAATGGTTGTAACTGACCTGCTGGAGACTGACGAGGAGTCTTGTGCTGCACACACTTAGGACAGGATGCTACGAAATCCTTGATGTCAGCTTTCATCTTTGGCCACCAGTATGTCTCAGAGAGGAACTTGAAGGTTTTCAGGACACCGGGATGACCAGTGAACTTGGATTGATGGGCCCAAGACAGCAACTTGGGACGGAGTTCTGGGGAAACAAAAGTCTTACCAGGAGGAGGAGCTGGGGAGACTTGAGATGCAGCAAATACCACTGGACTCAGGATGGAATGTGGAACTGAGTCAGGCGTTTCCTCTTCGGATTCCATAGATCGGGATAAGGCGTCAGCTTTAACATTCTGCGAACCTGGGCGGAAATGAAGCTTAAAGTTAAAACGTGAGAAAAACATAGCCCACCTGGACTGGCGAGGATTAAGGCACTGGGCTGCCTTTAAATATAGCAGATTTTTATGATCCGTGTAGATGTTGAACGGATGTTTGGCCCCTTCCAGGAGATACCTCCATTCCTCGAGGGCCAGCTTAATCGCCAGTAGTTCTTGATCTCCAACGGAGTAGTTAGCTTCTGCAGGGAGGAATTTACGAGAATAAAATCCACAGGGGTGGATTTTCCCATCGGTTCCCTTCTGGGAGAGAACAGCTCCAACTCCAACTGTAGAGGCATCCACCTCCAACTCGAACGGTCTGTTTACATCTGGCTGGGACAGAACTGGAGCAGACATAAAGGCCAGCTTGATCTTCTGGAAGGCCGCTAAAGCCTCTTCTGACCAGTTGGAATGGTCTGACCCTTTCCGAGTTAAGTTGGTAATAGGAGCGATGAGAGTGGAGAATCCCCGAATAAATTTCCTATAGTAGTTGGCAAATCCCAGGAACCGCTGAATAGACTTGAGAGAATTTGGAATGGACCAATTGGCAATGGCTTCCAACTTTGTCGGGTCCATCTGGAGATCCGATCCGGAAATTATATAACCCAGGAAGGGTATAGAGGAAACTTCAAAGGTACACTTGGATAGTTTACCGTAGAGCCGGTTCTCACGAAGACGTCGGAGGACTTCACGGACTTGTAGACGATGAGAGGGAAGATCTTGGGAGAAGATGAGGATATCATCCAGATAAACAACGAGGTATTTATACAGAACGTCACGGAAGATTTCGTTCACAAAGTGTTGGAACACTGCTGGGGCATTACTCAACCCGAATGGCATTACCAGGTACTCGTAATGACCATCTCGAGTGTTAAAAGCTGTCTTCCATTCGTCACCACTCCGGATTCTGATGAGGTTGTAGGCACCGCGGAGATCTAGCTTGGTGAAGATGCGGGCTCCTTTAACTCTGTCAAATAATTCGGTAATGAGTGGTAATGGATAACTATTTTTAATGGTAATGTCATTGAGACCCCGGTAGTCAATGCATGGACGCAGTCCTCCATCCTTCTTTTTAACAAAGAAGAAGCCTGCACCAGCGGGTGATGATGAAGGACGGATGAATCCCTTCTGTAAATTCTCCCGGATGTAATCGCTCATCGCTTCAGTTTCGGGAACAGATAACGGGTAGGTACGCCCCCTAGGTGGCTTCTTGCCAGGAAGGAGATCGATGGGACAATCCCATTCTCTATGGGGCGGCAGGACATCCGCGGCCTTTTCACTGAAGACATCAGAGAAATCTTGATAAGCCGCAGGAAGACTTGACTGGGTTTTTACTTCAGTAGACTTGATTGGACAAACTTGGGCTAAACAGGACTGATGGCAATGTGAACCCCATGAAGTAAGTTGTAACGTTGACCAGTCAAACTGTGGATTGTGTAGCTGGAGCCAGGGCATGCCCAAAACGATCTCCTGGGTGGCTTGAGGAATGACTAAGAACTTTATTAATTCTGAGTGTAGGAACCCAACTCCCAAAACCACTGGTGCAGTTTGGTGAGAAATATTCCCCTTGGAGATTCGGCTACCATCCACGGCGGTAATGTAGACTGGGTAAGAAAGTTCACATACAGGCAAGCAAAATTTATTTACCGCAGCTTGGGTGATGAAATTTCCTGCGGCTCCACAGTCCACTAATGCTGATGCAGACTGAAGCCCAACTGAAGTCTCTAAAGTCACAGGAAGGATAAGGTCTTGATTAGAAGGAGCTTGTCTAGAAGATCCCAACTTGACTCCTCCTTTACAAGTCAGGATCTGGCGTTTCCCGAACGCACTGTGCAGGAATTAATCTGGTGACCTGCAGCCGCACAATAAAGACAAAGTCTCTCACGAAGTCTTCTTGACCGCTCCTCAGGAGTTAGGCGGGACCTATTTATTTGCATAGGCTCATCAGAAGGTGGAGACTGGAACTGTACGGAAGGTATCATCCTTGATCTGCGTGGCTCACTCCGAGCACGTTCATTGTTGCGTTCGCGGATGCGAGAGTCCAACTTGATGCACAGGGAAATTAAATCAGACAATTGTACAGGAAGATCGCGGGTTGCCAGTTCGTCCTTGATCCGATCAGAGAGTCCATGCCAGAAAGCTGCTACCAGGGCTTGATTGTTCCACTGAATCTCTGCGGCCAACATCTGGAACTGGATGACATATTGTCCCATACTACGGGTACCTTGACGAAGTTGGATTAGGTCTGCAGAAGCTGATGTTGCACGACCAGGCTCGTCAAAGATCCGTCTGAAGGTTGACACGAATTCTGTATAGTTGTTAATCAGAGGGTCGGCACGTTCCCACAGAGGAGACACCCAACTCAAAGCAGATCCAGAAAGTAGAGAGATGATGTAGGCAACCTTGGATCTTGACGTGGGGAAATTATGTGACAACAATTCAAACTGGATTTCACATTGGTTGAGAAACCCGCGACATAACTTTGGGCTGCCATCATACTTGCTTGGCACGGAGCTGATGCAGCCGGCATAGAGGAACTCACAGTACTGGCAGGTGCTGGAGTAACAAGAACTGTAGAAGTGTGTACACTAGGCAGAGATTGCTGTAGTGTATCTATCCGGGAGGACATCCCTTGCAGGAACTGGAACATCTGCTGCTGCGCAGCCTCTTGACCATCCAGACGGGAGACCAGATTTTGCAAGGCCTCTGACCCCACACTCCGTCCACCATCCGAGTCCATCGATCCTGAACTTACTGTCAGACTTGGTTTTGTCTGTGTCCCCGGAGGGGGCGCTAGTGGGTCAGTGGAGGTGGATGGGAGAAAACGAGGAGGCTGGATTATGTTTCTGCGCATGAGCGCAATGATATTTATTATACAGATGATTCACAAACGGCAGCAGAAAATAACAGTAGAAATGCAAATGTCAATTGTACAGCGTAATAGCTGAGAGTCTATGGTAACAGAATGAATGGTGACTGATGAAATAATAACCGGTAGTGATGATAACAGATGAGTGATAATTTGGCAGAGAATATTCTGGTATGGAAACCAGAGCAGATTAAAACATGGAACCAGCAGAGATGGTGTTGTATGGCAAACCTGGTAGCAGAGGCAGGAGTCTGACTATGTCCACAGTGCAGGTGATGAGGCACTGGCAGCGAGCAAGCTGCATCACAGGTGGGGAGATGGAACACACCTGGAGTCAGTCTCTACTGCTAGGCTGAAGCACACAGAGATGGTGATGAGTGTGAAGCCTGTAGATGGATGCAGGTATTGCTGGGGCTTGAAGTTCCACGGAGCTGTGAAAAGTAACCAGGAGTACAAAGTCTCAGGTAGAAAGCCAGGAACACGGAACAGCAGGTAGGTATCCAGGTACACGGAGGAAACAGGAACCAGATCCTTACACATGAGTCGCAGGAGTGACACAAAGTTCAGGATGCCTGCAGACTGATCCTGCAGCTTCATATATACCCCTTGTTAAACAATCATTGGTGGAGTGAGGAAAAGTGGGTGCGGCCAAGCACCGGATTGGCCGCCGTATGCTGACTGCTGAAGGCTGTCATGGCGGCGCCCATGCCGCGGCCTAGCGGGAACGCGGCGTGCTACACGCCCGCTATCACAGGAGCGCTCCCAGGCCCAGGGTGGCGTCTGATGGCAGAGACGCGGATGACAGATGAACGCAGGGACCCAGGACGGAGTCCGCAGCGGCGGACAGATGTCAGCTTGGTGAGTCGATTCCTGACAGTACCTGAGATCCCGTGGTAAGTGTTTATCCAGCAGCTTCTACAGAGACATGGCTGAAGCACCATCTCTTCCTCCTGTAGCGGTGGTGGTACTGTATCTATATTATGTAGATATTAGATAGATAGATAGATAGATAGATAAATAGATAGATCGATAGATAGATAGCATGGTGGAGTAGTGGTTAACATTATGGCTTCGCAGACCTTCTTGAGTTCCATTCTTGACCAAGTTACTATCTGTGCAGAGTTTGAATAGAGTTTAAGTTTAATCAAAGAAATAGACCTCTGTCACGATCCGGGTATCTGGACGCCATTACTTACCCTTCAGATGCCTCCTAAGGCGGGCTCAGCGTTCCAGGACCGGATTCCGCTGTTCCTGAGTTTCCACATGCAGAGTGGTCTTTTCATCAGCCGCGGCCTCCGCTGTGCCCGCGTGGTTAAATGTGCATCTATCAGCCTGGCGTCTCCTGTCTCCGGTGGCCGGCGCCGCCATTACTGTTTCCCAGACCACATGGATTACAAACCAAACTTCCCTCCAAGTGTCTGCATGGGCGCAGCCATCTTGGATTCTGTCATCTGATCATTTCCACCAATCTGCTGTCTGTGTTGTTGATTTGCATAATTGCCTAGCCAACCCCTTCCTTGCTGCAGGTATAAGTAAGCTGTACCTGAGCAAGGAAGACGTCAGTGCTTTGGTTGTCAAACCTAGTTCCTGTTTGTCTCTCTTCTATGATTGTCTTCCAGGTTCCAGCTCCTGCCTCAAGACTTCCACCATAGAGACCCGCACCAGCATTCCACCTGCGGTGTAGCCTGACTCTCCAATCCATTGTGGATTCATCTGTTTCCAGCTACAACACTACCTGCTTCCAGCCTCAGCTTCCAGCAGAGTACAGCTTCCCTTAAAGGGCCGGTGTCCTTTCTACACTTTACCACTCTCCACCGGAATTATTATTTCTCCGCTCTCAAGTTCTACATTTCAGTTCACATTTCATCGCTCCCAAAGTTCATTTATTATTTAACTGGTTCCAGCCAGTATCCACTCCGTGCTAACAACAGTCTGGTTCCAGCCAGTATCCACAGCAGCTGTTTTACCTTCAGCAACCCAGCTCTTCCTGGAACACCAGCTGGTACAATCCTGGGTTATCTCCATTGCTACAGCCGGGCCTGGTAAGGACTTTCCATCTAGAAGATCATAAGAACTTTCTCACACTACCAGTGCCCTGTGGCTCCTGCCATGCTGTAGTACTCAGGAACTGTATTTATTCTTTGCTGACTTTTACGTTTTCTTTTATTGCTGCTGTGATGCGGAGTTGTCATAATAAACATCATTGACTTTTATCTAAGTTGTCGTGGTCACGCCTTCGGGCAGTTATTATTCATGTTACTTACATGTCCAGGGGTCTGATACAACCTCCCAGGTTCCGGTACATCTCAGCCCCTACAACTGAGGCTGCCTCCCGTCAGCTCAGGCCCTCAGTTGTGACAGTAAGCACTGACCTAATGAATCCAGCCGGAGACCAGGATCAAGCGGCCAGGCCGATGCAAGAACTGGCAGCCCGACTAGAACATCAGGAGGCTGCACAGGGCCACATCATCCGCTGTCTCCAGGATCTCTCTACTTGGCTGGATGGGATTCAGACAACTCTCCGTGGATCAGGCGCGTCTGGTGCGTCAACCACAGTGACTCCAGCTATAACCCCACCCACCTTACCCATTTCTGCTCCACGTCTTCATCTTCCAACGCCAGCAAAATTTGACGGATCTCCAAGATTCTGCAGGGGATTTCTCAACCAGTGTGAGATTCAGTTTGAGCTACAACCTGGCAATTTTCCCAGTGACCGTACAAAAATTGCCTACATTATTTCTCTTCTCAGTGGCTCAGCCCTTGATTGGGCATCACCGTTATGGGAGAGGTCCGACACCCTGCTATCTTCTTACACTGCATTTGTGTCAACATTCAGGCGCATCTTCGACGAGCCAGGCCGGGTAACTTCAGCTTCGTCTGAGATTCTCCGTTTACGCCAGGAATCACGTACTGTAGGACAATATCTTATACAGTTCCAGATCCTGGCATCCGAACTGGCATGGAACGACGAGGCCCTGTATGCTGCATTCTGGCATGGTTTATCCGAGCGTATTAAAGATGAGTTAGCTACCAGAGACTTACCCTCCAAGTTAGATGAGCTAATCTCACTTTGTACGAAAGTTGACTTACGTTTCAGAGAGAGAGCAACTGAGCGTGGAAGATCATCTGCTCCAAAATCTTCTACTCCTCCTCCTCGCCAACTGTCACCAACTACAGATGAACCCATGCAAATTGGCCGTTCCCGTTTAACTCCTGCTGAGCGCCGAAGACGTCTCTCCGAGTTTCTCTGTCTGTATTGTGCAGCTCCGTCTCACACCATTAATGCCTGTCCCAAACGTCCGGGAAACTCCAAATCCTAGCTCGCCAAGGAGAGGGCCGGCTAGGAGTAATGATCTCCTCTCCATCTCCTCAAGATTGTAACCTCCCAGTCTCGCTTCAAGTTGCTCAACGTTATCAGAACGTCATTGCCCTCCTGGATTCCGGAGCAGCTGGGAACTTTATTACTGAAGCCTATGTTAAACGGTGGTCCCTACCCACCGAGAGACTTCCTTCGTCCTTTTCCTTAACTGCTGTGGATGGCAGTAAAATTTTTGATACAGTTATTTCTCTAAGGACTCTACCAGTTCGTCTGAGAGTGGGAGTTCTTCATTCCGAACTTATTTCATTTTTAGTGATTCCAAGAGCCACACATCCTGTGGTCCTGGGCCTTCCATGGCTCCGTCTTCACAATCCTACAATTGATTGGACGACTACGCAAATCCTGGCATGGGGTTCCTCCAGTACTAAGACATGTTTGTTTA
Source organism: Pseudophryne corroboree (assembly GCF_028390025.1). Classification (NCBI taxonomy): domain Eukaryota; kingdom Metazoa; phylum Chordata; class Amphibia; order Anura; family Myobatrachidae; genus Pseudophryne; species Pseudophryne corroboree. Next base: position 745,642,462 of record NC_086446.1, read on the forward strand.
AAGTGTTGCCTGTCTGTTCTTCCTCCCCCAGGTCGTCTGATGTTCCACCTCCTCCATATCAAGATTTCACGGATGTGTTCAGTAAAGCTTCTGCTGATATCCTTCCTCCTCATAGAGAATGGGACTGCCCGATTGATCTCGTTCCAGGGAAGGTTCCACCTCGAGGCCGAACTTATCCGTTGTCTCTCCCCGAGACACATTCTATGGAGGAGTACATTAAAGAGAACCTAGCAAAGGGGTTCATTCGACCTTCTTCTTCTCCAGCCGGCGCAGGCTTCTTTTTTGTAAAGAAGAAAGATGGTGGTCTGCGGCCGTGCATCGACTACAGAGGTTTGAACGACATTACCATCAAGAACCGCTATCCTTTACCCCTGATTACTGAGCTCTTTGACAGAGTTAGCGGAGCTACCATCTTTACAAAGCTGGACCTGAGAGGTGCATACAATCTCATCCGGATCCGTGAGGGTGACGAGTGGAAGACCGCATTTAACACCCGTGACGGACATTATGAGTACCTCGTCATGCCCTTCGGATTGAGCAATGCTCCAGCTGTCTTCCAGCATTTCGTCAATGAGATCTTCAGAGACATTCTATACCGTCATGTCGTGGTCTATCTAGATGATATCCTCATTTTTGCCAACGATTTAGAGGAACATCGTTTCTGGGTAAAGGAGGTTCTGTCCCGTCTCCGTGTCAATCATCTCTACTGCAAATTAGAGAAATGCGTCTTTGAAGTCAAGTCCATTCCGTTTCTAGGGTACATTGTGTCCGGTTCCGGACTAGAGATGGATCCTGAGAAACTACAAGCAATCCAGAATTGGCCGGTACCCTTAACCCTCAAAGGGGTCCAGAGGTTCTTAGGGTTCGCCAATTATTACCGAAAGTTTATACGAGACTTTTCCACCATTGTGGCGCCTATTACTGCTTTCACCAAGAAGGGTGCTAACCCGTCCAAGTGGTCTGAAGAAGCCATGCAAGCTTTTCATCTTTTAAAACAGAGGTTCATCTCTGCACCTGTCCTGAAACAGCCTGACATCGACTCTCCTTTCATCTTAGAGGTGGATGCCTCCTCCGTTGGAGTAGGAGCGGTGTTATCTCAGAGGGCTAAAGATGGTCATTTACATCCTTGCAGTTTCTTCTCACGGAAGTTCTCCCCAGCGGAGCGCAACTATGCCATTGGCGACCAGGAGTTGCTAGCCATCAAGCTCGCTCTAGAGGAGTGGAGATATCTGTTGGAGGGAGCTTCTCATTCAATCACCATCCTTACAGACCACAAGAACCTTCTATATCTAAAAGGCGCACAATGTCTCAACCCTCGTCAGGCCAGATGGGCACTTTTCTTTTCCAGGTTCGACTTTAAACTCCAGTTCTGTCCGGGCTCTCAGAATCGCAAGGCCGATGCCCTTTCCCGCTCATGGGAGCAAGAAAATGAGTCAGAGTCTTCAGACAAGCATCCTATTATAAATCCGTTGGCATTCTCCACGGTAGGGATGGACTCTACGCCCCCATCAGGGAAAAGTTTTGTGAAGCCGACACTAAGGAAGAAGCTCATGCATTGGGCCCATGCTTCCCGTTTTGCCGGACATACAGGTATCCAAAAAACCCTGGAGTTTATCTCTAGGTCCTATTGGTGGCCAACTCTGAAAAAGGACGTTTTGGAGTTTATTGCATCTTGCCCAAAGTGTGCTCAACATAAAGTATCCCGCCAGTCGCCTGCGGGGCAACTGGTTCCACTATCTGTTCCCCGTCGACCATGGACCCATTTGTCGATGGATTTTATTACAGATTTGCCCATGTGCAACAAGTTCAATACCATCTGGGTGGTAGTTGACCGGTTCACCAAGATGGCACACTTCATTCCTCTCACCGGTCTTCCGTCAGCTTCCAAGTTGGCTCAAGTATTCATACAAGAGATCTTCCGACTCCACGGTCTTCCAGAAGAAATTATCTCAGATCGAGGAGTTCAATTCACAGCCAAATTCTGGCGAAGTTTATGTCAAGTCCTCCAAGTCAAGTTAAAGTTTTCCACGGCTTACCATCCTCAGACCAATGGTCAAACTGAGAGGGTGAATCAGGACTTGGAGGCCTTCCTCCGCATCTATGTGTCCTCCTCTCAAGATGACTGGGTTCAATTACTTCCCTGGGCCGAGTTCTGTCATAACAACCAGTATCATTCTTCATCTTCCTCAACACCATTCTTCACCAACTTTGGATTCCACCCTAAAGTCCCTGAGTTCCAACCGCTTCCAGCAACTTCTGTTCCCGCAGTGGATATCACCTTGCATCAGTTTGCCAATATCTGGAAGAGCGTACGATCAGCTCTGCTCAAGGCATCGTTCAGGTACAAGAAGTTTGCGGATAAGAAGCGTCGAGCAGTTCCTGCTCTCAAGGTGGGTGATCGGGTATGGTTATCCACGAAGAATTTGAGGTTAAGAGTTCCCAGTATGAAGTTTGCACCTCGCTACATCGGTCCTTTTAAAATTGATCAAGTCATCAATCCTGTTGCTTACAGACTCCAGTTACCTCCCTTCTTAAAAATACCCAGGACATTCCATGTTTCCCTGTTGAAACCGCTAATCTTGAATCGGTTTCATTCCTCACTTCCACCAACTCCGAAAGTCCAAACTCAACGAGGCGTTGAGTATGAAGTGGCCAAGATCCTGGACTCACGTCACCGTTACGGTCAACTTCAGTATCTCATTGACTGGAAGGGCTATGGTCCTGAAGAACGCTCTTGGACCAATGCCTCTGACGTCCATGCTCCTGCCTTGGTCCGTAATTTCCACGCAAAGTTTCCTTTAAAGCCTAAGAAGTGTCCTGGGGCCACTCCTAAAGGGGGGGGTGCTGTCACGATCCGGGTATCTGGACGCCATTACTTACCCTTCAGATGCCTCCTAAGGCGGGCTCAGCGTTCCAGGACCGGATTCCGCTGTTCCTGAGTTTCCACATGCAGAGTGGTCTTTTCATCAGCCGCGGCCTCCGCTGTGCCCACGTGGTTAAATGTGCATCTATCAGCCTGGCGTCTCCTGTCTCCGGTGGCCGGCGCCGCCATTACTGTTTCCCAGACCACATGGATTACAAACCAAACTTCCCTCCAAGTGTCTGCATGGGCGCAGCCATCTTGGATTCTGTCATCTGATCATTTCCACCAATCTGCTGTCTGTGTTGTTGATTTGCATAATTGCCTAGCCAACCCCTTCCTTGCTGCAGGTATAAGTAAGCTGTACCTGAGCAAGGAAGACGTCAGTGCTTTGGTTGTCAAACCTAGTTCCTGTTTGTCTCTCTTCTATGATTGTCTTCCAGGTTCCAGCTCCTGCCTCAAGACTTCCACCATAGAGACCCGCACCAGCATTCCACCTGCGGTGTAGCCTGACTCTCCAATCCATTGTGGATTCATCTGTTTCCAGCTACAACACTACCTGCTTCTAGCCTCAGCTTCCAGCAGAGTACAGCTTCCCTTAAAGGGCCGGTGTCCTTTCTACACTTTACCACTCTCCACCGGAATTATTATTTCTCCGCTCTCAAGTTCTACATTTCAGTTCACATTTCATCGCTCCCAAAGTTCATTTATTATTTAACTGGTTCCAGCCAGTATCCACTCCGTGCTAACAACAGTCTGGTTCCAGCCAGTATCCACAGCAGCTGTTTTACCTTCAGCAACCCAGCTCTTCCTGGAACACCAGCTGGTACAATCCTGGGTTATCTCCATTGCTACAGCCGGGCCTGGTAAGGACTTTCCATCTAGAAGATCATAAGAACTTTCTCACACTACCAGTGCCCTGTGGCTCCTGCCATGCTGTAGTACTCAGGAACTGTATTTATTCTTTGCTGACTTTTACGTTTTCTTTTATTGCTGCTGTGATGCGGAGTTGTCATAATAAACATCATTGACTTTTATCTAAGTTGTCGTGGTCACGCCTTCGGGCAGTTATTATTCATGTTACTTACATGTCCAGGGGTCTGATACAACCTCCCAGGTTCCGGTACATCTCAGCCCCTACAACTGAGGCTGCCTCCCGTCAGCTCAGGCCCTCAGTTGTGACAACCTCCATCTGTAATAATATATCAGTAGACAAGTATAACAAAAGGTACAAGCATTATAAGTATAACAAATAACACATTTTTTTTATCACAGCAGGAAAGAGATGCGGTCAGGTGGTGAAAGGTCAAAGGGCCACATGTGGCCCTAGGGCTGAGTGTTGCCCATCAGTTGTGTAGATATACTATAGCTCAATATTGACAAAGGAACAGTTCATGTTATAAATTCTATTTGAAGCCACGCTATGAGACAAGTGAGTTTGAGATAATCCCACGTAAATGTCATGTTTCGTTATGTTGGACAGGGTACGATTAAGCAAATGTACGCTCCAATTAAGCAAACTGTTATTTCTGAAACAAATATATCAGGGGCCGCTGGCTGAGCTGGATGTTCTTCCGATTCTTTTCACACCTGTACATTTGTGTGGGATAGGAATGTTCTTCTGAAAGCTATTAAGGAAGGTGGATAGTTCAAAGCCGTCTGGCTATAAAAGCAAATTACAATAGCAATATGGAGTTTAAAATTACTAATCATCTTTTATGGCACAAACAGCGCAGTAAATTGGAGATAAAAAATTCAAATTAATTGAGATTTTCGTGCAACAGGACAGCTTTTTTTCCCCTTAAATATCTTTATTGCTGAAACAGAGGTGAAATCTATAAATAGACCTTGAAGAGGACTTTGCACATTTTTTAAATGGATGTAAATTATGGAAGGGGGTGAGGCTGGTCCCCTTTCTTCGTTAATAATTCAGGCGCATTAGAAGAAGCGATATGTCACAGAGGGAGAGGGTGAGCGAATGAAGGATAAAGCAATAATAGGAGACAGATATATATTTTAATATATTATGTCATGATTGATCATAATTACCAAGGTCAGGGTTATGCATTACTCGGAATTATAAGTTCTCAAAAGATTTTCATGCCTGGCTAACCAGGTCCCTCCCTGGCGTTTCTTGGTTCTCAGAAAGATTCTTTGCGTCAATATTTATACATTGATGAGTTAACTGGGAGAGGAACCAATAGATCCTGGAAACACATCTTACCAGGGGAAATATGTTAAACCAGGAGTGCTCGTTATGGCGCCAAAACTGTATGGTGACTCCTTGGCAAATGTGGGAAATGGACAGTCAAGAAGATGTTCGAGATGTTTTAAAAAGCTTATTAGTAACAGATATGTTAGAGTTGAACCACAGATTTTGGCAAACTAAGGGGCCTGCCTATTCAATCACTGAATGCCTTTCTGCCGTTTCCTCTTGGATGACATCTCGCCACCTCAAACTTAATATTTAAAAAACATAGTTAATTATATTTCCACCGGCCGTTTCTAGTTCCCAACCTGATCTCTCTATCACTGTTGAAGACTCGACAATCAGTCCGACCCCACAAGCTTGCTGCCTAGGTGTCATCCTTGACTCTGGTCTGTCCTATGTTTCCCACATTCAATCTGTCTCAAAATCATGTTACATGCATCTAAAAAGCATATCCAAAATACGACCAAAACTTACACAAGACACAGCAAAAACTCTAATCCATGCTCTCATTATCTCCCGCATTGATTATTGCAATAGTCTCCTAACTGGTCTTCCCCATTCTGAATGCTGCTGCAAGGCTAATCTTCCTCGCTAGACGTTCATCGTCTGCAGATCCACTCTGTCAGTCCCTCCATTGGTTACCTGTATTCTACCGTATTCAATATAAAATACTTTTACTCACACACAAGGCCATTAACCAAACTACACCAATGTACATCTCTTCACTTATCTCCAAATATCTCTCAACCTGACCTCTTCGCTCTTCACAAAATCTGCGTCTCTCATCCACACTCATGACTCGCTCCCACTCGCGATTGCAGGACTTTCTTCGGGCTGCACCCACTCTGTGGAATGCCCTACCACACACAATAAGACTCTCCTCTAGTCTCCAAATCTTCAAGCATTCCCTGAAAACTCACCTCTTCAAACAAGCTTATTAAATTCCAGAACCGCCCACATAACTTTCATAAACTTTCCTATCCAATTGCCTCTATACAGTACATGCATATCCTCACATATTTTCTCTTTCTTCACTTTCCATTCCTCCTTTGCAATCTGGTGGACAACTATGCAATAGATAGCTCCTATCCTTGTGTATCAATGCCTATTTCCTTATACTGTAGATTGTAAGTTTGCGAGCAGGGCCTTCCTACCTCTATGAGTGTCTGTTATTACCCAGTTTTGTTTTAATATTGTTGTTCCAATTGTAAAGTGCAACGTAATTTGCTGCGCTATAGAAGAAACTGTTAATAAATAATTGAGAGTGGAGTTTTGAAAAACCCTGCTTACCCACAGCCACTGGGTTTTACCTATTCAATTGCAAGAGAGAAAATAAGATGCAGTTTATTTCTCTGTAAATCACTGCGCCTTTTTTTCACACACCCCCGGAGCAAGTCTGATTTTTCCTAACCTTGGGGCAGATGTATTAAGCCTGGAGAAGTGATAAAGCAGTGATAAGTGCAAGGTGATAATAACGCACCAGCCAATCAGCTCCTAACTGTCAATTTACATATTGGAGCCGATTGGCTGGTGTGTTATCACCTTGCACTTATCACTGCTTTATCACTTCTCCAGGCTTAATATATCTGCCCCATTTTTGTATTTAGGAAAAAACAGCAATACTTACTCTGTCACCCATGCTGCACCTCCTCTAACCACTAATTATGCAATTGGAAGTCTCCAATTAGCTTTATTAGTCATTAATTATTCACCTTCAGAAGAGGTGTTTTCTTAAATATCTTTCTTGCTGAAACGGAGGTGAGATCTGTTACTAGACCTTGAAGAGGACTTTGCACATTTTTTAAATAGATATAAATTATGGAAGGGGGGTGAGCATGGTCCCCTTTCTTAGTTAATAATTCAGGCGCATTAGAAAAAGCGATATGTCACATAGGGAGAGGGTGAGCGAATGAAGGAGACGGATATATATTTTACTATATTATGTCATGATTGATTATAATTACCAAGCGTCGGGTCAGTGTGTGTGAGTAGTACTGTATGTGAGTGCGTAAGTAAGTATCAGTGTGTAATCCCCATGTGTTTATAACCCCTTTGGAGGCAACAGCAGGGGAAATGACATCTCCCAGTAGCCCCCTTCCCTTGTCAGCAGCCCCCTCGCCTCCCAGCAGTCCCCTCCACAATGGAATGATATTGGGGAGATGACCAGAAGCTGCAGAGACCACCGGAGACCACCGGACCGGTATGATTTTTTTTTTCTCGCACTGCGGGTTTTCAAAGCGTAAAACCCTGCGTGCATTAAGAGATATGGATACTGCAGGCATCGGGAGCGTGCATAACCGTGGTAATCCAAAATTGGATGCAAAGTCAGCAAGGTTTTTTTGCGGACAAAACATTGCGACCAATTGAATTCCCCTTAGACTGCAGATAGCAACTTGGTGAAATAATACAGGACAAACCAATTGCAAAAACTAATGGGCCCTACACACTTGACGATTTTGCTGATGTTACCGACCAACGATATTATCGTTGGCCAATTTTTCTTCAGCGATTTTAAGCATACACACTGGACAATATATATGGCCGATTTCGTCCAAAATTGGCTTGCATGTTTAAATGATAGTCGATCAATATGAACAATTGCGGGGACGCACATCGTTCATCGTTGTTGTATACACACTGAAAGATATGAGCGATTTATTGTTCCTTTTTTAAAGATATTGTTCATATCTTTCAAAGATATTGCCAAGTGTGTAGGGCCCATTAGAATCACAAAATAAATATTCTGTTGCCGTGCCTTTCATAATCACAGTTGCTAACATTAGTCTTTGGGCCTGTCTCATGCAGTGTAAATGACGGACGTAGGTGAGCGATTATTTTCTACTGCGCACGTGTATAGGTCACACTGCGAATGTGCCCAGAGTCCACTCTCAAAGACATTGTTGCAATTGAAAAATGTCTTGAAAATGTATTGGGCATCTCTGGGCGGTGACTGGGTGGTGGAAAAGTGGAGGCACGGAGATAGTCCCTCTCATTGGGAGTGATGCAGGCGTGTCGCTGAAGTGGTTGCGAACTCAGACGCATATTGCTCACATTAAATGCCATACTCTGACGGGCAATCTGCACCTAGCTGGTACAAGTTTAGTAGGTGACGCCAGTGGCGTCACACTCATCATCCTCTGCTTGCCACCCTCTGCCCGTCAATGTCTGCCTACAGACCCATCTGCGGAGCCTTCAAGCAGCGCTGGTTTAAAGGGGGCACAGATTATTATTTGATTAGAGGGTGCTGGGATCATTATTATTTGATTACAGGGGGCACAGATTAGTATTAGACACTAGGATGCTGCCTGCATTGTTTGACAGTCACGTGGGACACTACCATGTGCCACATTATCCATATACCTCCCAACATTGATGAGTTAAAAGTAGAGATGAGCGGGTTCGGTTCCTCTGGATCCGACTCCCCCCCCCCCGAACTTCACCCATTTTACACGGTTCCGAGGCAGACTCGAATCTTCCCGCCTTGCTCGGTTAACCCGAGCGCGCCCGAACGTCATCATCCCGCTGTCGGATTCTCGCGAGATTTGTATTCTATATAAGGAGCCGCGCGTCGCCGCCATTTTCACTCGTGCATTGGAGATGATAGCGAGAGGACGTGGCTGCGTTCTCTCAGTTTCTGTGTTCAGTGTGCTGCAAATATATGTGCTCAGTGTGCTGCAAATATCTGTGCTCAGTGTGCTGCAAATATCTGTGCTCAGTGAGCTGAAAATATCTACATTCTCTGCCTGAAAAACGCTCCATATCTGTGCTGCATTGTAGTATATAGTAGGAGGACAGTGCAGAATTTTGCTGACCACCAGTATATATATAGCAGTACGGTACAGTAGTCCATTGCTCTATCTCTGTGTCGTCAAGTATACTATCCATCCATACCTGTGCTGCATTTTAGTTGTGCGCAGTATATAGTAGGAGGACAGTGCAGAATTTTGCTGACCACCAGTATATATATAGCAGTACGGTACAGTAGTCCATTGCTCTACCTCTGTGTCGTCAAGTATACTATCCATCCATACCTGTACTGCATTTTAGTTGTGCACAGTATATAGTAGGAGGACAGTGCAGAATTTTGCTGACCACCAGTTTATATATAGCAGTACGGTACAGTAGTCCATTGCTCTACCTCTGTGTCGTCAAGTATACAATCCATATGTGTGCTGCATTGTAGTTGTGCGCAGTATATAGTAGGAGGACAGTGCAGAATTTTGCTGACCACCAGTATATACTGTATAGCAGTACAGTAGTCCATTGCTCTACCTCTGTGTCGTCAAGTATACTATCCATATGTGTGCTGCATGTGTTGTTTGGGGACTATTTTTTAAATCTGCCATCCTGTCTGACACTGCAGTGCCACTCCTAGATGGGCCAGGTGTTTGTGTCGGCCACTAGGGTCGCTTACTTTAGCCATCCAGCGACCTTGGTGCACCTCTTTTTTTCTTTGCATCATGTGCTGTTTGGGGACTATTTTTTAAATCTGCCATCCTGTCTGACACTGCAGTGCCACTCCTAGATGGGCCAGCTGTTTGTGTCGGCCACTTGGGTTGCTTAGCTTAGCCATCCAGCGACCTTGGTGCACCTCTTTTTTTCTTTGCATCATGTGTTGTTTGGGGACTATTTTTTGAAGTGCCATCCTGTCTGACACTGCAGTGCCACTCCTAGATGGGCCAGGTGTTTGTGTCGGCCATTTGGGTCGCTTAGCTTAGTCATACAGCGACTTTGGTGCAAATTTTAGGACTAAAAATAATATTGTGAGGTGTGAGGTGTTCAGAATAGACTGGAAATTATGGTTATTGAGGTTAATAATACTATGGGATCAAAATGACACTCAAATTCTATGATTTAATCTGTCTTTGAGGTTTTTTTGTAAAAAAAACACCCGAATCCAAAACACACCCGAATCCGACAAAAAATTTTCAGGGAGGTTTTACCAAAACGCGTCCGAATCCAAAACACGGCCGCGGAACCGAATCCAAAACACAAAACCCGAAGAATTTCTGGTGCACATCACTAGTTAAAAGTAGGGAAGCCTATAGTTACCATGCTGCAGAGCTCCAAGTCGAATATGTGTATCTGGCACTGTGGGGCAATGTATATCTGGCACTGTGGGGCAACGTGTATCTGGCACTATTGGAGTCATATGTGTATCTGCCCCTCCCCCTATATGTGTATCACGCCCCCATTTTCATTGGCCACGCCCCATGTGGCATTTGGCCACACCCAGTTTTTGGCACGCGCGAGCACACAGTACCTATAAGAATTTTTTTCTACTTGCACCACTGGTGATCCCTGAATAGATGCGCATGTAATCTATACTGTGCAGTGATGTGAGCCAGGGATGCCCATCTGTTCGGGGAGCACTGGGGACGCCCCCATATATGAAAATAGGTTCAGGCCACAAGGTCACACCCTCTCCTACCCAACGCCACATCCCCTCTTCGGGGGTCCTGGAGTGGGGTTAGCAGAACTTTGCAGGGTTGCAAACATCTGTATAAGACCGCCCCTTTGCAGTGGCAAAGCACGGAGTAAATATAGGTGGCATCAAGGGGTCATCGCTAGTTACACTATTGGTGTAAAAGTGTCATATATAAAACAATCAATACTAATGTGATATCAAAACTTTGAAATAAATGATTAATATAAAACAATAAAAGTATAAATAACCATAAAAACTAAATAATGATAAACTGAATGGGATTTAAAATTGCCTTACACAATGATAATAACTGTTATTCTAAACATAAAATCTCATAAAAAATCTGGAATGTAACACCTCACAAAACAGCTATAACAATAGCACAATAAGTTATAGCATATAACAGCAAATAAATACATCAATCATAATAACCTCTGCACATTAGTGGGAAAAGATTAGAAACATCAGTGGAGCAATGAAGTGAGAACACTTTAGAAGCAGCAATTTACCCTGTATTTAAATCTCTAGTCGGTTCCTCTAAACAATGCTGAAATCACGTTCAAAACATAATTCAAACCTAAACCTTTCTGTCCCATGTAACAATACAAGGCAGAGTCTAACCACTTCAGATAGGTGTGCTCAGAACTTGCCTGTCTCTTCCTTCCTGACTGGAAAATGCCCACTTCAGGTCTCTAATATGGCGGGCATGCTTTACTGCCTGCTGAGAGTGAGGCTCTGCTGCCTGGAAGCTGGAGGGCAGGGAGTAGTGCAGAGTGTAAACCCTTTCAGCACACAGCGCAATGAACACGATGCTAAAACTTTAGAGGTACACCAACGGTCGGGATGCCAGCGGTCACATGACCGACCGTGGCATCCCGACTTTTAGAATGCTGACAGGGGACAAGGTAATTAATTTACCACACCCTTGTCCATAACCCACCTGGGGGAGATGGGGGTGGCTAGGGCTAAGGACACAGGGGGTGGCAGCTACGGCTAATCTCATGGGGTGGCGGCTAGGGCTAAGGACATGGGGTGGCAGCTACGGTTGGGGTTCCGTCAGTTGAGGTTCTGGCGTCTGGATTCTGCCGTGTGTCTGGATTCTGGAGTCGGTCACTATGCTTGCCCCAAGTTCATGTATAGTATGCCACACTGTAGTGCCCATAGATCACATTATACCATACTGTGGTGCCCATTATTCACATTATGCCACAGTGCTTCCAGTTTACATTATGCAACACTGTAGTATCACCAGTTCACTTTATGCCACACTGCTGTGCAACCAGTTCATATTATGCCACACTGCAGTACCCCCAGTTCACATTTTGACACACTGCAGTGCCCCTAGTTCACATTATGACAAACTGCAGTGCCCCCAGTTCACACTGTGCCAAATAGTGCCTGCACTTATCATAATGCCACATTGTAGTGCCACCAGCTCAGATTATGCTACACTGTTCAGCTTCCAGTTTTCTTTATGCCACTATGTACAGTATGACCCTCAGTTCTTATAATGCACACGGTAGTGCGCATAGTGGACATTATGCCACCAGTTCTCATTAAGACACAGTGCCCCCAGTTCACATTATGCCCCAGTACACCTTATGCCACAGTACCCCCAGTTCACATTATGCTACACTGTAGTGCCCACCACTTCGTAAGCCACCAGTTCACATTATGCCACTGTGCACCCTGTTCACCCCACTGGTTCTCAGTTTAGCACGCTCTGGTTGCTTGCCTTGGTGGGCTCCTGCTTTGGTTCCTGGCACTCTACCCCGACCGCATGCTGCTTGACTAGTAGGAGGAGCGGAACGGCGCTCCCTGAGAAACACTGCAGTGCACAGGAGGCCACAAGCTATCCCCTTCCCTAACCGAAGATGGACAGCAGGTGGACAAGTAGAGTGGAATGGCGGGCGGAGTGCTTCACCAGCATGGCACACACTTGCCGCGCATATCTGCTTTGTCCCTTCTTTAGTCGCCACTTGGAACAAGTTTTATGTTATAGCTGGTATAAGTATAGCCCACTCCCCCCCCCCCCCATTCTCCCTAGTTATGTCCCTTTTATAGTGGACCTCAACCTTCAATCATTTATGTGAGTATGATGAGGGTAGGACAACTGCCCTGAGAACTATCATGACTTACTAGTTATCTTTCTCTCATTATATCATTAATTACTTTTTTTTCACACATAGCAAATTCCTTTGTCTCCACAAGTGCCACCTTTCCGCTAATTACCGGAATCCAAACCATTGCAGATGCAATTATGTCTCGAGAAATGACACACACACAAATTGTTCTCATGGGGATTATGATCCTTCTCAAGTTGTTTTTATTTGGATCAGTTGCTGCAACTTAATAGACAAATGGAGGAACATTTTTCTTCTCTCCTTTGTTGTATACATATAGGGCACGGATCTCTGGGTACGCATATCTCTGTACAGCTCGCAACTCTGTCTACGCGCCCCCACTGTGTATGCCCAATAGCCACTCAGTTACTCCCCAAATGAAAAGTGACTGAGCTGTATAGAGCATTGTATCGCTCATAGAGGTGTGCACTCAGGCCCTCATTCCGAGTTGATCGCTCGCTAGCTACTTTTAGCAGCCGTGCAAACACATATTCGGGGGAGTGTATTTTCACTTTGCAAGTGTGCGAACGCCTTTGCAGCCGAGCGGTACAAAAACATTTTGTGCAAAACAAGACTAGCCCTGTAGTTACTTATCCTGTGCGATTAATCCAGCAACGGAGGTTCCGGAATTGACGTCAGACACCCGCCCTGGACACGCCTGCGTTTTCCCAACCACTCCCAGAAAACAGTCAGTTGACACCCATAAACGCCCTCTTCCTAGAACCATTGCTCAGCAACGCCCTCTTACTAGAACCATTGCACAGCAACGATGCTCTTTGTACTTGTATGATGCGCGTGCGCATTGCGGTGCATATGCATGCGCAGTTTTGCCGTTTTACCTGATCGCTGCACTGCGAAAATCGCGAGTGAGCAACTTGGAATGACCCCCTCATTCCCAAAGCATGCGCAGTTGCTAAAAATGTTGGTATCACGGCATGCAGCTCCGAATCAGGATCACTGTGTGCAATGTGTGTGTTGTCCTGTGTTGGTGCATTGTGGGTAATGCTAATATGTACTGGGTTACTACAGTAGATACGGACTGTTATTATAGCGATTGGTAATTCTGCATACTGCGGCACAAATGTCGCAAGCAGTGGTGTCACTAACACTGTGGACAAAAGGAGCACTGACAATATCACAGCAGAAATGTCAACCAATTGGTAAGCAGGTTATAGAGTCAAAGCAATGAGTGACCTAAGGGCCAATCATTTGCTCTGACTCTATAACCTGAAAAGTTGTGGGGGATATCGCACTGACCATAGATATTATGCTAACCAGCATGAGAAAGCCAAAATTCAACCAATAGAAAGGTAAATCCCTCTTAATGTTGGTGTTGGTGGTGCACCCCGAGTCAGTATTGTACTAGGTCATTGAACAAGAAAAGAACGAAGACTCTTTTTTTGGGTGCACTCTTAAGATTAGTTAAAAGACGACTAAAATATTGAAAATTAAAACATATACGTTTATTAATCCATTATTAAAAATTAGACAGTTGGTGTGTCCTCAATAAACATATAAACAACATACATAGTGGTTGAAAGCCTCACTTAAATGGTATCACTATAATAGAAAGTGCATAAATTAATTCCACAATGGGGGGATCAGATACAGTATATGGTGTAAGTAGTCAGTGATAGTCATCCAAAACCAAAAATCGGACAATATTATGTGGACTCACGGGTATGCTCACAAGTTGGTATTCAAAAGTTAGTCTTGAGAATTGGCAGACATACAAGTAGAATTTTTTTTTTATCACATATGAGGGAATTCACATCTTAATTGTATAAATCAATAATGTAAGGATTGAGAAACAGCAAAGAAATCCGTGCGTTTTAGTACTTGAGAGGATAAGTAAAAGAGAGTGATCTGCTGTCAGCGTTAGGCACAAAGTAAACCAATCACTCCAGCCTCTACTAAACTCGGGGGTCTCCCATCCAAGTACTGATTAAACCCAACACACTTTGCTTCCAAGATCGGACGGAGTCGGGTGTTTATAGTGTGGTATGTTAGTAGGGGTATCGATACCCTTGTTACTCTGGGATCACTGATGAGAGTTCACATAGCAAAAGGTTATGAAGTGATTAAGAATTAAGAAAGATAGAAAATATATATATAGATGGATCTGCTGCCAGCGTTAGGCAAAGGTGTAAGAGGTAAGACCTCCTGTAAACCAATGTATCGCTGGTGAGAGTCCGGATTGTCAGCAGGAGGAGAGGATGTCAAAAGATATGAACAGTCAGTAGGCCTGTACATAATTGGTTCAAATCAATAAAATACCGTGAGCAAAGACAATAAATGGTATGTTCAATACTGTTAATCAAAAGGCAAAGCCCATTCAAAATTGATTACAATTAATTAGATTCAATTGATAGTGAGACATATATTCATCCAATGATCTAATATCAAAAAGGAAAATTATATGAACCTATAGAGTAAGTAGATGCAACAGGTTTGCTGATAATGTTATCATTCCCTATGTGCAGAAAAACAGAAATAGAATAAAAACACACATGTGGCTATTCGAAGCAACAATGTAGCTTAACAAGACAGCCAAGTGTAACTATTAGATGTGAGCAAAAAGGAAAGATATCAATTCAGTGACAAGTTCATTGTCCAGATTCTGTACTCCTAACGTGCATAATTTAGCTCAAATAACATAATCTAGACAGCAGATTGGCAATATAAACCTTTCTGCAGCGTTAAATAAGAGTGTTCCCAAATGAATATGTATGGTATTGTCCAAATCTTGGATACGATGGGGCGATCAGCAAAGCCTAAAGCGGTAATTACCCGTAGTCTGCTTTGGAGGACAGCGGTGCTGGCAGTGGCGGAACTAGCGGAAATAGGCGGAACCTTTGTGCGGCATGAACCCATGGTCTGGATCATAGGATGACGGAGCTGACAGCAATAGGGCTGGCGGAAGACGTGTTTCGCGCGTACCTAGGGCTTGATCACTTCCTGTACGGCGAGCTGCAAAAATCCACTTTGTGCAGTCTCTGCGCAGCCCATGACTTACTCCTATAGTCAGGGCCGGATTAAGCCCTCGGGGGGCCCGTGGCACCAAAGACAGCAGGGCCCCCCAGTGGACCACCAGCCCCCACAGTTCCCCACCCCCCCTCCACCCCGCTGCTCACCTCCCGCGGTCACAGGCAACTGGAGCCGCGCTGCAGCGGGGGGAGAAGAGAAGACACCAGGCTGCCGGGGTATGAGGGATCCACGCTGCCGGGGGAGGAGTGCGGCTGTGCATGCGGCTTCCTCCCCCCTCCTCTCGGGCAGCACGGTCGGCGACTGAGTCAAGCAATCTCCAGCCTCTGCCGCCAGCAGCATCTCTCCTGGCAGCAACGAAGGCTGGAGATTGCTTGACTCAGTCCCCGACCGTGCTGCCCGAGAGGAGGGGGGAGGAAGCCGCATGCACAGCGTGGATCCATCCTGCCCCGGCAACCTGTAGATCGGTGCAGAGCTTTGGCCGGGGGGCCCCTTAAAACAGGGGGGCCCAGGGTACTGACCCACCGGGGCACCCCCCTTAATCCAGCTCTGCCTATAGTGCGATCACATCAGGCTGATCGGGGCTGGAGCTGACGTGCAGAAAATATTATAACTAGGAACAGTGACGCTGATTGCTTATTTGATTTTCACGTTTGCTTTTACCAGGAGTTGATTTTTAATAAAGACTTGAAGTGATGAGGGAAGAATTGATAATGACACGCCAGATGCAGCTGCCCTGTAAGATTCTGTGCTTCATTCCTAGGCACTAATTATAGGAAGGTTCGTTTTTCCTTCTAAATCCTCTCTTATCTTCAATTTGGCAGTCTTATTTGCCTGTCCTTATAAACTGTTAAGGACCGCGTTATATGTAACAGTCCATGCCAACATAATTATAACAATGCAGATTGTAAACTTATTGCAAAAAACTCCCCCAAAAATACATTTACTGTAGAATAACAGTGACAGAGAACTCAGTGTGCGCTAAGGGCATGATTCAGATATAGATGCAATGTCACTGTTGTACATTGTGGAGCGACTGTATCGCACTGCCCAAGTACTGCTATGGTGCCACAAAGTAAGTGACGGGCAGGGTGCATTTGTGGGAGGTAACGGGGGAGTGGCGACTCAAATGCAGGTGTGTTGCAACTATTTCAGGGGCATGTCACAGCCTGTGACTGAGATGCAGTGCACAGTGGCTTTGGCGTCTTACTGCAGCTATGACCAAAAGGTCGAATACTGACCAATGTGCATCCAATGTCTGGATATCAGATGCCTCCAGTGGGCGTCTCAATGCAAATCCCGGGGGCTGCGACATTTGCATATTGCACTATTACCTATTACTGTATTAGAATGTGTGGCAAACCTACTCTGATAGTGTGCGGTTACCTTGTCGGTGTGGGGATATCCCCAATTCTTGGGTTCCGGTAGTTCAAAGGGGTCCTGTTGAGGGATCAAGGAGTGAGCAACACTGGGAACATTCAGTCGGGTTCTTTATTTTTGCAAAGTTAAATACTAGAAATACTTTCTACGTCACCGAGGGAAAACACCTTTTGTTACTACTGCTGTGACATTGGCCTATATAATAAACGCATCACTTTCAATAAGACTAACACATCAACAATAAACACATTGTCTTTAACAAGGCAGATTTCTCAATAATAAACACTTAATCTAGCGCATGCGCCAATTATCACTACAATAAATTCAACATCGGCATGTCACACTTATTACTTTATAACACCTGTGGCATACCATTTGTTACTAGCAGCTGCAAGAGTATAACAATTCAATGAAACCTGTGCACAGAGACTAGGGTCTCCACGCTTGACCGTATAAAGTCTTGCTACGAGGAATTAGTCGATTATCCCAGGGGGAGGTTTGGTAAGGAGAGTCTGGCCCTGATAGCAGGGAAGATGTGGGGTGAAGTCTGACTCTGGGGCAGTTCAGCCCAATATTCATGGGCCTAAAACACTGAGAGAGGGAAAGAGGCCTGGTGTAAGGGAGACTCGGGGGGGGAAGGCCCGTGTGGTGTACTCTCACCAGTCGAGTCCTGTGGGACTTTGTGTGGGTGCTCAGGATACCTTCACAGGGTGGACTCTGTGGCTGTCACTGTCCTGTCACCTTCACCCAGGTGTAGCAGGATTCTACAAATGTCTCCAGAGAGCCTATCTGGCGAGGACACCCAGTGGCCCACCTTGCACCGGCCGGCTGTCCCAGTACAGGGCTCTTCTTCGTTTCTCTGGGCACCTCCACCAGGCCCGGGCTGCTAGAATGATGCATGCAAGTATCGCCATCCTGGTATTCCACTGCTGTCTGTGAACTGCTGCTTGGCCCCACATTCACAGTTTCACCATGCCCCTGAAGCCTTCCAGACTGTGCCTACTTCTGAATCCCTGCTCCAGCCCACAGCCCTCTGGATCCACTCCTTTGTGGGCCTGCTGTGTGAGCAGCTAGACCCTCTCAGAGCATACCGGACTGGTTCCTGGCCAAATGCTGTTCCACAACGTCCACCACATGGACTGGTTTGCATATAATGCATATCATATTACGTGTCAGTTACCCATATATGCCTTAGTTCTTTGTATGGCTTATCTCACACACCGTAACCTTTGTAGTGTGCCCAAAATGGCTGCCTCGCCAATGGCTGGGGTTGGGATAAAACTTATGTGGATCTGATGCTTATGTAAGGGCCCTGGCATCTAGCTTTAATACACTGCAGCTTCCGCATTTTGTGTCATCTCTTGCAGAGTTGTCTGTTCCATCCAGGGTAGCGTGGAATGTAGCGTGCCCAAAATGGCTGCCTCGTCTGGTACCTTTCAGGGGTGGGATATGCAACCTGTGAAAAATGGCTGCGTCAACTCTGCACTATGTTTATTGTGCCCATTGTGTCCATTGTTATTTTGTCTTCTTTTCAGTAACGCTAAAACTCTGTGCTATGTTTTTTTAAATTTTGTAAAGCGACTTTGAGTCCTGCGGGAGAAAAGTGCTATATAAATAAAATATTGCTATTATTATTATTATTATTAAATACTGTATAATACATTAAGGAAAGATGAAAACATGTTTATTATATATATATATATATATATATATGTGTGTGTATATCTTAGATAGTGTTAGCATTAATTATCTCCTGAAGGCAGACTACAGTTTGAGATTTAAGACAGAGTCAATTACTGTATTTATAAACACCTTCCCTATTACATTGCATTTCTATTCCACACAAATTATGTGTCAGCTAACAGTACAGGAAAGGGGATGGTAGCTGTCATTTTTCTGGAACAGTTATGAAGATGAAAACAAAAGTCTCGGTGGTTTGGTCAACAGCAAGTTTATTACAAAAATACTTACAAAATACACAGAAAAAGCAGCACTATCTTATAGTGTAGTTGAAGAAAAAAATGTCTTTGGTAGAATTTATACATATAAAAAAACACATACAAGTGATGTAATACATGTGTAATAATACAGTAATACATTAAAAAAGAACAATAAACAATGTCACAATATAAATATTCGGTAGAGAACAGTAAACATTCCCACCCAAGCTTATTCAGATACACTAAGGGGGGAATTCAAATTGCCGCTATAAAGTGATAACTTAACGCAACTATCGTGATGATTCTGTTTATTGCCAATATGCGCACTACCATTTATTGCACAGTTCAATTAGAAAATTGCGAAATCGACACTTGCGCGATAATTCTTGCTTATGTTATAGGTGTTAAGTATAGGTGAAAATGGGGATAACAGTATATATGTCTATTATTGGCCATAAAAAAGTTTTTGGGGTTCTTAAAATGTGTCAAATGCTATATGCATTATTCTAAAACATTTAAAAATAACATAAATCATTTTATTGTGTGAAATAAATACTCTACTGAAATTAGGGGGGAAAGAATGGGTAATAGTATATACTGTATTTGGGTCATTTCAAGCCACTTTTAAAAAAAAACTGCAACTCCCCCTCCCATACCTTCCACCTGCTAGCCGAAAAACGTGATCAGTATGAAATGCCGGCGAACGGTATCCCATCCGCCATAATGCCGGCAGCGGAGTGAGCACTTGAAAGCCCCATGTGGGCTTGCTGCACTCGCCACGCCGCGGGACACCCGCAGAGGGAGAATAGCCTGTGTCACCGGGATTCCGGCAACGGAATTTCACCACTAGTGGGGATTCTGGCTTCAGTATTGGGACCGCCAGGACCCCGACTAAAGGTATTTTAACAGCTTTTCCTAAAAATACCCTGTACGCCAATGTCCTACATACTGCATTTTTTCATGAAAAAATGACATGTTAATAATAATATTGACCAAAAAAAAAAAATTATTAAAACATTTTTGAGTGCCTAATTACTTAGTCATTGGGGGGTTAGCAAATAATTGGATAGGTCGTGATAAAAGGCTGTTTTAGGCGTGAAAATGGGTTATTGCGACTAATTAAATTCCACCCTAAGCCTACAGCTCATTTACTTGAAAATCTTCTGCATGGATGGAAAGTGGTGGCCGAGTTCTGAAAGCTTAACATAAAATGGCAACACCTCCACTTTTTCAGTTTCCTCTCTTTGTGATCACTAAAATATTTTGTTCACAACACAGAAACTTTTTACATTCATGTATAAAATACTTTGAACAGTATATCGTCTATTTTGAGTCTGCTTGGGGTGTAGTATCTACTTAGTACACCTACAAAATGAAAAGCTTTCTCCTACCACAAGCAACGTCATACTGTCACATTTAAATATGCCAACGTACCTTCCCTTGGAGTTCTACAGACATTGACCAAAAGATGTTGATAGATCACCTTCCGCACATTCAGTTGACTCATGGCAGTATTGTGCTTCAGATAATGGGGGTCTGGAACGAGGGACCCTCTAACTGGCACATGTGGGGAAGGTAAGATACCCAAGACTTGTCCAAAAATAAAAAATGTCATTAAAGTTTTAGAAGTCCACCCAAATGGTTTCGATAGGCAATATTTTCCTGGAATGTTCTTCTTTCTGTAGAATTTTCAATTCTATTTTCAAATGCAAAGCATCAACACAAAGAAGCCATCCAAACACAGATTGGAGCCACCCATCCATGTGTATGGGGATTCAGTATGATTTACCAGTGGACGGGATGCCGGCTGTCCATATCCCAACAGGGGCATTTCGCCCGCCAGAATGCCGGAAGCGGGGTGAGCTCAAAGAGTCCCCTTGCGGGCTCACCACAGGATCTATTCTTGCTTTATGGGTGTTGTGGACACCCACGGGTGAGAATAGTCCTGTTGTGCTGGGATTCTGGCTGGCGGTATTGTTGGCTGTCGGGATTCTGGCATTGATATCATGACCGCCGGGATCCCGACAGCCGGCAAATTAAACGCATCCCATGTATGGTGCATGGTTAAATACACGCACGCAAATAATGTAATATGCTGTACCATAGCTTGCATTTATCCAAATTGACCACCGATGATCCCCACAATCTTCTAGACCATTGTTTCTGTGTTTTTGAATATCTCACCATCTTTATTTCTGAAAACAGCGTAACATTCCATTATCTATTTATTTGACTGTAGTGTAACCCGTTTCTATCTATGGGTTCCACTTTCTTTTCCAACTTGAACATTTTCTCAACAGCTTCTGAAATTAATCGTTTGAGAGGCCAAAGTAGATAAGTGACTGAGCCCTGACCCAGTTGAACAAAAATCATTGGTCGCGCCATAAAGAAAGTAGAAATGACATGTGAAGTTAATTTCGGGTTTTTTTCCCATCCGGATGTGACTCCCATCCAATTACTGCCCTAAAGTGCAGTTTTCCCACCGGCACTACCGCGATTAATCAGCTTGACACAGACCTTGGCGTACAGAGACTCTGTACAAACACCCACTTTTTGGAAACCCATCACAGCACTGTTATGTATTCACCAAGCCTACTTTAACCATATATTTAGGCGTGGATTAAGAAATAAATAAATAAACAGCCCTCGGCTCACGGCCGTACATATTTGCAACAAGGAAGGCCATTGGGGAAAAAGATGTGGAAGGTGACTGATTAACAAAATAGGGGCTATATTTCAGAAAAATAGAATTCGACTTTTCATTAAAATCCTATTTCCCTCAGTAATGTGTTCTTTTTAAAGAAAAATGTATTTTTTGGCAGCACAATATTTTGTTTGCAGTAAGCAGGGGGAAAACTGTGATTTTGATAAGGTAATAATCTGACTGAGGCAAGGCTGAAAGAAAGCAAGATATATGTGCGAACAGAATGTATGTGTAAGAGAGTGAGCTAGATGCACTGTCCGGGTAATTGAAAGTCAGAATGATTGCAAGGGTTTAACAAGACTTGTCAAAGGTGCATTTATCAAACAAACAGATGCGTGGGGACTTGTGCCCCCATTATTCTGGATAACGGGAGGTGACTTCCATTCAAGGTGAGAGAGAGCTTGTCATAATGGAGCCGATAATATTCATTTTTCTTTTTCCTCTGCCAGTGGCCGTCTTCCGGCTCTACATTCTGTTCTGTATTTTATTGGATTCTGCTGAAAAAACTGGTTAATTAACTGGATACCTCTCCCTGTTGTAACACCGTCCTGATTGGTACAGCATCATCAGAATATAAATTCTACGAAATGTGGGCAGATAGGAATTCAATTAGCCTGAATCCCCCCCACATAAACAAAAAAGCCAAACTAATTTAGGAAAACAGTATAGAAGTTTGTTAGTGGTCATGCGAACTATCCCAAATTCAGTGGGACAGTGCCGTTTTCCTGGAACTGTCCCTCTGTCACATGGTACCTGGGGGGCAAGTACAGAGCACTGGCCCAAAAGTAATGGCGCCATCTTAAATGGAGTTTTGTTTTTTGTTTTTTGAAAAAAAAAATTTTTAACAAAAAAAAATTAGGCCTGGTATAAATTATCCCAAAGATACTTTACTATAAATTTGTCAGTGCGGCCGCGGCTTCAGCAGAGCTGTGTGGTGCAGGGTGGCCATCCAGTCAGTGGCAAAGAGCCAGAAAAGATCTGTAGTCAAGGGTAGGAGCCATATCATGCAAAAATGGGGGTGTGGCATAGTTGTCACAAAGCCACACCCCATTTTTATGTGCACACCTTTCGGTTTGACGTTTGTAGGAGTATGACCTGTATCATAACCCCATTTTTAGTCATGTTGTACAGTGCCACATACAAATAAAAACACCAAAAAATGGGCGCCTCCACAGTGCCAAATACATATATGCCCCCACAGTGCCAGATACATATATGTCCCCACAGTGCTAGATACATATATGTCCCCTCAGTGCCAGATACATATATTCCTCCACAGTGCCAGATACATATATGTCCCCACAGTGCTAGATACATATATGTCCCCACAGTGCCAGATACATATATTCCTCCACAGTGCCAGATACATATATGTCCCCATAGTGCCAGATATTCCCCCAGAGTGCCAGATACACATCTCCCCAGTGCCAGATATGCCCCCAGTGTAAGATAGACATGTCCTCAGTGCCAGATATGTCCCCACTGCCAGATACACGTCCCCCCCAGTGCCAGATACACATGCCCCCCCCACTGCCAGATACACATCACCCCAGTGCCAGATATGCCCCCAGTGTATAATACACATGTCCCCTCAGTGCTAGATATGCCTCCAGTGCCAGATATGCCAAGTTTCAGATACACGTCCCCCCAGTGTCAGATATGCCCCCAGTGCCAGAAACACATGTCCCCCCAGTGCCAGATATGTCCCCAGTGCCAGATATGCCCCCAGTGCAGATACACGTCCCCCCAGTGCCAGATGTGCCCCCAGTGTAAGATACACATGTCCCCACACTGCTCCCCCCCAAGTGCTGCTCACCGCCGCGCTGCTGCTCTACTCAGTCTGCTACTTGTGAAGGGAGGAGAGCGCAGCGTGCGCCTCTTCTGCCCCTCAGTCTCCACTCTCTGGCGGCGTTGATTCTCTCTAATTAGGCGCCGGTCTGTGAGCCAATCAGAGTTCGTGGACTAACAGCTAAGACTCCTGATTGGCTGCCGGTCCACGAGCTCTGATTGGCTCACAGTCCGGTGCCAGGCACTGCAGACTAGGGCAGAGGGAGGTGCCGCGGGAGCTTACGAGCCTCATTCGGAGATAGATACATGCAGCTCGAGAGCCGCTGGTGTAGTGGAAGGTGGCGGCCGGCCCATGACTCTTGGCAGTAGCGTGGCCCGGGGGGCACATGGCACCATGCCCCCCGTGCCAGCTCGCCTCTGGTGGGGGGGGGGGAGTTGGGGGGAGTGCGCACATTGCTGCTCTGCATTGTAGAGCAGCAGGACAGGAGTAGAATAGATGCTGTACGCATGGCATCTATAAACAGTGCTGGGGGGGCCATGGGCAGCCCAGCGGCGGCCCAGCATTTTGGAGAGTGCTGGGCACGCCCCCTACTGTGATGCAATGGAGGGGTCCATCATGGCTCCACCCCTTGTCTGAAACTACACTCTTTCCCTGAAGCTCCGCCCCCTTTCAGATTTGCAAAAGCAATAAGTGCTCAAATTAAATTGTACAGTAGGTGCAATTTAAAAAAAAAAATTATTACTCCCACCTGCAAGCCTAAAAACACTCATAAAGCACCCAAGTATACCTGTCCCATACATTGTACCCCAATTTCCATCATTTTGCATTGTTTAATCCCCCCAAATGACATGTCATTATTGGCCAATTAAAAACTACTAAGTAGTGCCAGGGGTTCTGAACCAAATCCCAACATTTTTACCTTAAAATAGGGATTTTCCCCAAGCTTATCACCTGCTTAAAGGTGGGGAAGAGAAATCAGGGTAAACCTATAGAGAATCATCACTGTTTATTTTTCGCAGACAAATGAATATTGGCTTATGGGGTGTAGTATGGTATGCCGGCGCTCGGGCTCCCGGCAACCAGCATACCGGCGCCGGGAGCCCAACCGCCGGCATACCGACAGCGTGGCGAGCGCAAAGGAGCCCCTTGCGGGCTCGCTGCGCTCGCCACGCTATGGGCACGATGGCGCGCTAAGCGCACCACACTATTTTATTCTCCCTCCAGGGGGGTCGTGGACCCCCACGAGGGAGAATAGTTGTCGGTATGCCGGGTGTCGGGATTCCGGCGCCGGTATACTGTGCGCCGGGATCCCGACATTCGGCATACAGAAGACCACCCGGCTTATGGCGAGTCTCAATAAAAGCCATTTTTTACAGCGAAAATGGGTTATCGCGGCTAATTGAATCCCCATTCAGTCTTACTGACATGTGCATATGTGTCATTATAAACCTGTTCTAGCTTGTATTAGCTGAGTGTATCAATGTTTCTGTAGCTCTTTTTGTTACAGTTTAAAGAAGTTAATGTTTATTAGTGTAGACTCCTCATGGGGCATCTAAAATAAATATGTATGATCGGAATTTCACAAATTTTCGTTCATTTTATTTTTAAAATGAACAAATACAGGTGTCATGTTTAAAAGCAGAAAGGAGGATCACAAATTATATGTGATCTAAGGTGTAGTGATTAACCACAGAAATAATCACCAATAATGTTTTTAAGTGACTGTATATGTATAATTTTGTATTCTTTCATCTTAGTTGTGACAAAGTGGCTGGCAGGCGATGTCCTGCGTTTGACCTCCATGCATCTAGGCTGGGGGAGAGCTACAGACCCTAAAGTTAGGGATGAAAGCAATGACCAGACCAGAGGTTATAAATACTGATAAGAGGGAGATGTCTGGATCAATCACCTGATGGAAAATAAAGGAATTCCACATGTTTAGATGACTAAAGCCACTAAACTTCCTGGCTAGTCACAAAGCGGTGACAAGTCACAGATCCTCACTCTCTTTGAAAGAGATTCCAATTCTTTGGGCTACAGCCCCTGCCCCCTGCCTGTTGCCAAGCACCAACAGTATGTAAAAATGGTGTATGGTTAGTGTCTAGCAGGGAAGTGGTTAAATATCCCAATGGTGGGGGGCTGCTTCAGCTGAGGGCTATATCTGTCCCTCTCACTGGGACACAGGGGGCATTTCTTGGGGACTCAACATATGTTGGAGATGACCATTGTCTGTTCTTTGAAACTCCCCCACAACAGAACCACCTACGTTCGTTTGAGTAAGTGAGTTAGGTTTTCTTTATTTTTTATTTCTTATCATTTATTGAGACCATACCATAAACTGTGTGTTTTTAAAATATTGTTAATAATCTTTGTAACAGCTTTTTGTAACTAAAGCTCTGAAGTATTCTTGAAATTAAGCATCTAATTTTTAGTTCTGATTCTGTGAATCTTACGAACCAAGGCCTCGTGTGGCCCACGTCAACCTACTTAAGTATTGCAGTGTGTGTGTGACAGGTAGAATCGAAGACTACCTTGCGTTTAGACGCTAATTTCGTCTTGCTGGTGGCAGCTAAGGTGTTTGATTAATCCTGAGTGTCAAAAGTGATCCCCATGTCACATGTGGCAATTCTCAAATTGACATATTTGTGGAATTGGACGGCAGCGTTGTGACAAAGTGGTGGCAAACGGTGGGATGATAATTGTTTGTTTTTATCTAAGAACTTAAGTGAATCTGGTAATAATTCCGTGAGCGGAACACGCACTTCACCAGAATCAGAACTCAGAGCTTTACTATCATTTTAAAATCCACATAGTGAGTGGCAATCTCTGTTCCCCTCCCCTTCTCTTGTTTTTCTTTTCTATTAATTTATTTTGGCGAAAATGAGACCAAAGATGACTAAGTCTAAGCATCTGATGAAGGATGATGGCATACCTGTGTGTGGGAATAGTGCATCGGCCTGGGTTGCTGAGACAGTAGGAGATGTATTGCTTACTGGACTATTATGTACTGCGGGAAGTAATAGTACCATGCTTTCTGATGTGGACTCTGTTATCGACGTGAGGCCTGTGCATATGGCCCTGGATAAGTATTTGCCGAATGATATCAAGTATGGGAAAGATGATGGCTGCAAACCTGTGTGACTCTGGATTCTGATGTGGACCTCTGTTATCGATGTGAGGCCTGCTGTGGCTGCCTCAAATGTGGATCTTATCCCCCGTTCCTGGAAACTGTCGGAGCTGCATGCTGGGCAGGGAGAAAGTGTTCGAGTGCACGAGAGGAGAAAGAGATAGAGCCTGCCAGTGCTGCACACCTGGTGCAGAGGGAGAGTTCCATGGCAGAAAAGAGTTCTGCAAACCGACTAGCTGAGAGAGAATGTAAGCTACAATTGACATCGTTACAAGAAAGTGATTGCTCGCGACACCATGAGACTAGGGAGGTCACCGTTAAACCTTGCCTGAAACAAGTCCCTAGTATGACTGACTATGGGAACTTGGACAGTACAACAGATACCAGACAGAGGTCTAACCCCTCTGCCAGTACCAAGGAGACGGCAGAAAGTGCTGCAGCTGGGGAGGCTGCAGGGCAACCATCCGAGACAGCGTCAGAAGAGCAATGGGGGTATGCTGCTGCAGACCCAGATGACCCGCTTTCCAGGACGAGTATGGATGAGCTAATTAAAGAATATCAGCTGAAAGGTATCTCCTGCCGCAACAGGGAGATGATCACGCAGCTCGCCTATGCACAGGAAGATGAGAGCAACGCCTTCAGCCAGTATCGTGCAGAGTTTCTCAGCTGGGGTCCCGATGCAAGTCCTGCGACACTGCTGAGAGAGCTGGTGGACTGTTTTCAATTAGTGCAGCAAGAGGCTTATGATTGGGGAAAGCTCGCTACCCCATTTTGGAAAGAGCAGTGCCGCCGGGTAGATGCTGAAAGGCATCGCCTACAACATCTTCTGTTACCCGCTTTAGAAGCAGTAGTCCAGCCTGCAGGGGTGCCCCAAGAGGAACAGGTACCCCCATCATCTACAGTCGGTGTGGACTATGTTACGGAGTTCTCGCATCCAAGGTGCAGTGTACCCTACTGGGGGGGCTGTTGGTGCGAACAGCATATTACCACCATCTGCGCAGAACTTGCAGCTGGAAGAGGCTGATTTTCAGGAGGACCTGATTGTGGAGGAGACTATGTCAATCAGAGAGGTGGGGGTGTTCGATATTATTCCCAAGAATGTGTTCGTGAGAACTGACTTTGGACAATTGATAGCACAATGTGTGCCTGACATTTCTAAGTCTGTTGAAATGTGACTCATATCAGGTAGTATGTGATGATGCTAAGCCTTGCAATGGTATTACTCTGTGTACAGTGCCGGTAATGCTATGTGATGCTGCTGGATTTTGCTCAGAAGTGACTCTGGGTAAAAACGTAGTGCCCTGTGAACATTTTGCATTTTCTACTGTGACAGAGACTTGCGAGAGTACCAGTGATATGAACTGTATTGCTGCAGGAACTAACCATTCTTTTCCTCAGGGGACACCTGCTGATTGGCATCTGGTTACAAATGTATGTGATTTTAAGGGTGATGCAAACCTGTGTGTTCTGGAAAATGGAAAATAACCCTTTGTCGTTACAAAGGGCAGAATCTATTCTGTCAGAAAGTGCATGCCCTGATATAGAGTTGTGTGGGGTGCAGTTAGCAGATTATGTTCCACCTGTATCAGTAGTTGGGTTGAATGCTGTATGCAACAATGTGTCCCGTGCCACTCCGATTAATGTGATAGGATGTAACCCTGTCTTTCCACAGGCATCTTACCACGAGGTGGGGATAGGGGACACGGTCCCAATATGTGTGTTACCCAACTTGCCTAAGAGTGAGGTACTTGAAACTGGTTTGGGGCAAACGCACTCCACCTACATGAATGATGGTGATGTCATTACTGATACAACGATATGTGATAACCCTATTTTTTCCAGCATCTGTGATAATAATGCGCGGTCTGGTGTCCGTTCGATAAATAAGCAGGAGCCAGGTAAAAGGTGGATCGTTACGTCCACTCAGCGTGAAATTTCTGTGGGGAAACATGTGCCTGATGATAATACTGTGTTGAATACTGGTATCATTAATAGTTCTGAAAATGTCTGTGGTATCAGAGATGATGAGCTGTCAGGATTCCCTGCAGGTCGAGAAGGTGGCTCCCAGCAAACCAACCCCCCTTCCTCCCCCCTTCCTCCCTGTAGTTTCAGACCCTGTTCGGAGGGGGGAAGGGCTGCCCCATGCTTTGTTCCCACACACTGATCAGCTCATCAGAAGTGAGGCGTTCAAAGCAGAGCAACAGACTGATCCTAGCTTGACCTCTGTGAGGGCACGAGTCAATGAAGAAACCCTGGGAAATGAATCAGAAAGTATTTCTGTTGATAATGGACTGTCTCCTTTCCATTTAGCAATGAAAGTAGAGATCTTATCAGTGTCAGGAATTGCTGGGCATGATATAGGCACTGATGTATGTGATATGGTTAATTTGTCCATCATGAACCATGACCCTGTGAAGCTGCAAGGTGCTCAACCAGAGCCATGTAAAAAGTGTGAAGTTGTGTTTAATCAGGATGAGATACGTGTGGATAAGATGGAAGGTGATAATCCCCATTTACAAGTGCCAGAAGGTAATAGGAACAAAAAGTTTGGACGGTAGACACGGTAGTGTGGTGCAAGTCATGCCATGCAAAAACCCGTCTGCCCTGGCAGAGAGCAGCCAGGGAGGGGTGAGACCCTTCAGAGAGAGCCACAGTCAGATGCTGCAGAATCTCTGAGGGGGAGGGCCTATCATCCTTTAACTGAGGCTGAGCCAGGAAAGGAACATGTTACTCTCTCTCCAGGTGTAGGTAACAGGGGAGTAGAGGTATACAGTGTTTATTCACAGAGGTTGTGTATGGAGGTGAGCGACCCTAGTCCTGTGGAGATGGGGCGGAGTGACAAAGGCCCTAGCTGTGACGAAACTATAACACATACAATAACAGCAGAGATACTGTAGCAACACAGGGAGCACAGTGTTCGAAGGAGAGTGTTCCCATCACAAAACACATATTTGCCCTGACAGGTGGGACGTTAACCAATGCCCACTATAGCAAGAAAGGGCTGCCTCCTGCTTTGTACCCCCAGGCTGATCAACTTATCAGAGGTGAGGAATTCCAAGCAGGGCAACCAGCTTACCCTGACTTAGCATCTGTAGGGACGCAGATCAGACAGACAGGCTGGGGAGATAAATCAGTAAGAATTTCTCTTAGAAAGGGACATTCAGGTGATGATCCCCATGTCCTAGGTACAGTATAACCCAAACGATGTGCAGTGAAACCTGTCAAGAGCTTCCTGTAGAGCAAGGCACCCCTACCTCAGGGCACGTGTGGGTGAGGGGCAGGCCACCACATCAGGAAAGGTCACAAGTTGAGATTGTGCGGGAAAAGAACATAGTCACCTGTCCCACCATGAGCATTAATCATGAGAGTACTCACGTTGGTAATGTATTCAACCATGTAGATTTAAAGGTACCAGGGGATCATGTGAACAAGTGGTCAGCAGCGCAGCAATGAGTCGGTGACATGGGTCACCGCACCTTGTGTGCCATTTGCCGGGGGAGATGTCATGTTTAAACGCAGAAAGGAGGATCACAAATTATATGTGAAATAAGGTGTGGTGATTACCTGCAGAAATAATCACCAATAATGTTTTCAAGTGACTGTATATGTATAATTTTGTATTCTTTCAGCTTAGATGTGACAAAATGGATGGCAGGCGATGTCCGCGTTTGACCTCCATGCATCTAGGCTGGGGGAGATCTGCAGACCCTAAAGTTAGAGATGAAAGCAATGACCAGACCAGAGGTTATAAATACTGATAAGAGGGAGATGTCCGGATCAATCACCTGATGGAAAATACATGTTTAGATGACTAAAGCCACTAAACTTCCTGGTTAGTCATAAAACCATCCAGGGGTGACAAGTCACAGATCCTCACTCTCCTTGAAAGAGATTCCAATTCTTTGGGCTACACCCCCTCCCCCATCCTGTTGCCAAGCACCAACAGTATGTGAAAATGGTGCATGTGTAGTGTCCAGCAGGGAAGTGGTTAAAAATCCCAAGGGTGGGGTGCTGCTGCAGCAGCTGTGGGCTATATTTGTCCCTCTCACTGGGACACAGGGCATTTCTTGGGGACTCAGCATATGTTGGAGATGACCATTGTCTATTCTGTGAAACTCCCCCACAACAGAACCACCTAAGATCGTTTGAGGAAGTGAGTTAGGTTTTCTGTATTTTTTATTTCTTTTCATTTATTGAGATCATACCATAAATTGTGTGTGTTTTTAAAATATTCTTAATAATCTTTGTAACATCTTTTTGTAACTAAAGCTCTGAAGTATTCTTGAAATTAAACATCTAATTTTTAGTTGTGATTCTTTTGAACCAAGGCCTCGTGTGGCCCACGTCTACCTACTTTCTAAGTATTGCAGTGTGTGTGTGACGGGTAGAAGCGACGACTATCTTGCGTTTAGATGCTAATTTCCTCTTGCTGGTGGCAGCTAAGGTGTTTGATTAATCCCGAGTGTCAAAAGTGACCCCCACGTCACATGTGGCAATTCTCAAATTGGCATATTTGTAGAATTGGCTGGCAGCGTCATGACAACAGGTTATTAAGATTATCTTACTACTTTATAACCATTTTTTTAATTTGACTACTTTACAACTACTAAATTTTCTTACAACTTTGGAACTAATTCAGACCTGATCGCTAGGCTGCGTTTTCGTACAGTGGGCGATCAGGTCTAAACTGCGCATGCATATGCACCGCTCAGCGATGGGTTTGTGCGACAGATCCATTCGCACGGGCGTTCGCAAGGAGATTGACAGGAAGAGGGCGTTTGTGGGTGTCTACTGACCATTTTCAGGGAGTGTCTGGAAAAACTCAGGCATGCTCAAGTGTTTGAAGAGAGGGTTCCTGATGTCATTTCCGGTCCCAGACAGGCTGATGTGATCGCAGCGGCTGAGCAAGTCCTGGGCTGTGCAGAGACTGCACAAAATCTGTTTGTACAGCTCGGCTGCACATGCGTTCGCACACTTGCACAGCTAAAATACACTCCCATAGGCGATGACTATCTGATCGCAGCAGTGCAAAAATTTCCTGCTACGATCAGGTCTGAATTAGGCCCTTTGTTAAGACAAGTTTTACCACAGCAAAGATTTTGTACTGTAATCAGCTAGTAATTTATTTAGTTACTAATACTGTTAAGGTCCAGGGTGTCCCTGGAATTATAGTTAGTTTTCAGTTTGATATCTCTTGTACCATTGCCAAATGTAGCCACTCCCAGGGTATAGGCAACCATAATAGTTAAAACAACAAGTATACAAAAGGGTCTGCGTATGACTGCAAATATGTAAGAAGCGCTACCAAGAAATCTATCAGGCTCTAGTACTAGGGAGGCGTAACCAAGGGGGCCCTCTGCAGAAGTTGCACATGGTAGGGTTGGCCATCGACCATCGATGATTCAGAATCATCAATGGTCTATGGCCGATGTAGAATACTTTAGCCATCGATGGTGGAGGACCACTTGGTTTCCTGCCATTGATGGTAAAGACCAAACAAATAGTTTTTTTCCCCCTTCACAATGTGTCTGGACATGGAGCATAGTTCCGCCCCTTAACACCCGTAAACCCTCACCCCCAGTCACTGATTGGCCCACAGTCCACTTATATATATATATATATATATATATATATACTCACACATGTACACACATACACATGGAAACCCCGCTGACTAGATCCTACGTTTGCCCCTGCTGCATGATGTTATGTCGTCATATGTTAGCATGTGCTTGCTCTGGATACCTCCATTTCCAACATCACGGTTAGAGGACCACAAATATCTATTTTCGGAGATCCATGAATGGGTTATTTTTGTATAAACCTTTGTGAAGCACCCTACTCTCAGCTACAATCCCAAAAATAAATGTGTAAGCCATTTTGTGACAATGTTACCCAAACAAAACAGGGATCAATTACGCACGTTCAAAAGTATTGTTTACATGTAAATGATACAGCATTGATATTACCCTTTAATGTTGACATTAGACTTGTGCCTCCTTTTAGGATACGTTAATCAAGTTTTGCATTCAGGTATTTGCAATTACTTGCCGGCCAGTTACACCCACTGGGCCGCAATATGAAGCCTCCTGAGACACTTGCGCAGTAACTAAAAATAGATAAATAATAATAAAATAATACATAATAATAATAATCTGTCAGCAAAATCACTTTGTGGAAGGGACCATCATGTAACATTCTGCTATTCTGCTAGCAACACTATACTATTTACAATATATAGTCAACTGCGATGTACAGTAACGATCATGACCTTTTTTTCCCCCCTATTCCAGGTGTGGATGACACTTACCAGCACGGACGGGGTGTAGCATTAGCTGACTTCAACAGGGATGGAAAAGTAGATATTGTTTATGGAAACTGGAACGGTCCTCACCGCCTGTTCTTGCAGGTGAACACAAATGGGAAAGTCCGGTTCCGGGTAAGAGCATTTTCACACCATATCTACTGTACTGTAAGGTAAATGAATTCCAAGACGTTGATTCACTGATGAGTTCAATAGTTGTTGCTAATTAATTATATTTTTATTGGCCTTAAGCAGCAGTTGTTAAAGAAGAAACTACATTGGGGAGCACCAGACAGGCAGCATAGTGGTCAGTCCTGGGTACTGGGTGCGGAGCATAGAGCCCCCAGGACCCATGGAACCTTGTACACAGCACAGCCATGATAAATATGCAACTGTCACTAACTTAACCACTTACCTGGCATTACCTTACCTCATTACCAGCACGGTTTCAGGGCTGTTAGTGTGCAGAACGGATTTCCTACTCCTGATCCAGCCCCCCGGCAGTGACGTGGCTGCCTGTCAACATCATTGCCAAAAACTGCCCCCAGAATTCTGAGCAAATTAGCAAATGGCAAATCAAAACAAAAGTATGAGGTACTTAGTTCCCCTCCAAGCACCGTATACAATGTCAAAGCGCAGTAAAGAAGGCAAGGTAAGGTGCTAGCGTGAATAAAACAGGGAATTGAGACAGGGGACGAGGATGTAATCCTGCCACTGTACAAATCATTGGTACGTCCGCACCTGGAATATTGTGTTCAGTTTTAGGCACCACGGTATAAAAAAAGATATCGGTGAACTCGAAAGGGTTCAAAGGCGAGCTACTAAATTGAGTAAAAGGCCTAGAGGGACTGGATTATGAGGAAAGGCTTACTAGGTTAAATATGTATACACTGGAAAAGAGGCGTCTTAGAGGAGACATTATTAATATCTTCAAATATGTAAAGGGGCACTACAAAGAGTTATCAGAGGAATTATTTATTAAAAGAACTCTGTTTAGGACACGTGGGCACTCGCTGAGGCTGGAGGAGAGAAAATTCCGTACGCAACGGAGGAAAGGGTTCTTCACTGTTAGGGCAATAAGGATTTGGAATTCCTTGCCAGGGAAGGTGGTAATGGCGGACTCTGTAAATGCAGTTAAAAGGGGATTGGATGAATTTCTGATTGAAACATGATTTGTAGTTAACATTCTTCAGCAGGTACAGTAAAATCAACTCAACTTAAAAATACAGGTTGAACACGATGGGCATTGTGCTTCTTTTCAACCTCAATTACTATGTTACTATGCTAATCGCTGTGTGTGTGCAGAGACCAGCTGCAGCGGGAGTTCTGATGATCAGTCCTCTGTGCCCCACGCACCACTGCGCTCAGCAGTAAGATGAGGGGGCAAGACTATGCCACAGTGGGAGGGGGCACTGTGAGGTATAGATGGTGGTTTATGACTACGAGGTTGGGGGGGGGGGGGGGATGTATTAATAATATACTGTACACTTGCATATAAAATGACACATGGGAGGTGAGGCATTAGTACAGTGGGGTTTATTGACACTGTGGGGGTGGTGGGGGTGGCAGGGCTCTGCCACTGAGATCTATTATAACTATGGGGAAATGATACTTCCAATGGCGTTTCTATAAATGGTGCAATGTGTGCGGTGTACTATGCGGGCCCCTGGGTCCAGGGGGGGCCCACACTGCACACATTGCACCCATTTTAATACTTACCTTTCCGGAGTCCAGCGTTGTGCGCTGCGATCGCGGCGGAAATCGCCACTAAAATGGCGCAGTAGCCAAATCGGTCTCCAGATCATGATGGGCGCCATGTTTCCGGAGACTACAGCGCCGTACAGAGGAGAGGGCCCACCTGGAGGTGCACACGGGCCCCCTCCTCTGTTGAAACGCCCCTGGATACTTCTGGGGATCTTTTGCAGTGAGGGGGACTGTTTCAACTGGGGGTTGGGACTCGTGATTTTACAATAAGGGCCTATGGACATGGTGGATTGCAAAACATCACTTAGTTATATATATTTTTTTAAATAAAATATTTGACTATATTTTTAAACATACATTCTAAACGTATTTAAATACCAAAAAAAAAACCTGACAATTTCTGATGAGGTTTTTTTGGGAAAAAAATAGTTAAGTGGTTAAAATCTAATGAAATAATTCTGAAGCCATACTGCTGGGGTTCCCAACTAGGTTACTCAAGGACGTTTTCCAGCGTTTCGGAGAAAATGGCCAATTGTCATATACTCCCATACATTACCAGACAATCCATCTTTAGGTGTATGGCCAGTCTAACAGTCCAGGTTTTAACAATACCCATACTTAAGCACAGGTGAGTTAATTAGTACCTCAGTTCTGTTGATTTAGCCATATGTGCTCAAGCTGGGATATCACTAAAACCTGGACTGTTAATATGCTTTGAGGGCCGAGGTTGGGAAACTACCTTAGTGTAATGAAACTAAGAGGTTAAAGAGCACTGATTATTCGAGGGTTCATAGCATAATTGCCTACCTGACCCTCTCCATGAGGGAGAAAATACTCTGTTCCTGGACTGTCCTGGTAATGTATGATTGCCATCACCTGTGGTGAGCTAGTTAATTGATAAGAAAGGTGTTTCACCACAGGTGATGGCAATCATACATTACCAGGACAGTCCAGGAACAGAGCATTTTATCCCTCATGGAGAGGGTCAGATAGGCAATTATGGTTCATAGTGTTTTAGAAAAAGTTGGTGTTACCATTAATATTTAATGAATTATTTACTCTATATATTCAATATTATATAATGCCACCTGTTCCCTGTGCAATTGTTGTCACAGATGCCTCCGCTGTGTTTAGTTACATGTTCATGTAGCCAGGGCAGTAGAGAGCCGGAATGGGCCCAGGTACTTTTCAGGGGGTGTGGCCTAACCACAGGAGGTGTGGTCATGCACCCTTAGAAAAAAACACTGGAAAAAAAATTGTATTTTAAGCACCTTCATGGCCACATTGCAGTCCAGCGTGTGCTGGACTTTCAGCTGCTGCTGCTGCTGCCAGGTAAGGGGGATGAGGCCCCGGGGCCCCACTGGGCCGCTCCATCAGACCTGGGCCCTGGTAATTTGTATCTTCCCTCCCCCTCCGCACCACTGCATGTAGCAAAGCATGGGATTTAGGGGGTCATTCCGAGTTGTTCGCTCGTTATATTTTTCTCGCAACGGAGCGATTAGTCGCTAATGCGCAAGCGCAATGTCCGCAGTGCGACTGCGCCAAGTAAATTTGCTATGCAGTTAGGTATTTTACTCACGGCATTACAAGGTTTTTTCTTCGTTCTGGCGATCGTAATGTGATTGACAGGAAGTGGGTGTTTCTGGGCGGAAACTGGCCGTTTTATGGGGGTGTGCGAAAAAACGCTAGCGTTCCTGGGAAAAACGCGGGAGTGGCTGGATAAACGGAGGAGTGTCTGGCTGAACGCTGGGAGTGTTTGTGACGTCAAACCAGGAACGAAACTGACTGAACTGATCGCAGTTGCCGAGTAAGTGTGGAGCTACTCAGAAACTGCTAAGAAGTGTCTATTCGCAATTTTGCTAATCTTTCGTTCGCAATTTTGATAAGCTAAGATACACTCCCAGTAGGCGGCAGCTTAGCGTGTGCAAAGCTGCTAAAAGCAGCTTGCGAGCGAACAACTCGGAATGAGGGCCTTAGTTATAGCGGAAAAATCACCTTCACCGAATCATCCAAGCGGATTTGCTCATTTTCATTGCCCTGATCTTTACAGACCATTACGGATTTACTTATTTTTATATGCAACATCAATAAACCATTGTACCTAGAAAATATCACTCACTGTAGGTGAATCCCTACGATCCCTGAATCCCATGCAGTACTTACTCCAGCCCAAAACATGACAATAAACCACTCCTCGTCTATGTGTACAGGCTTGGACTGGCCCACAGGGGAAAACACCGGTGGGCCCCACTGCCTGGGGCCCCACCTCCTGCTCTAAGTATCAGGTTCCATACTGTGCACTTGAATTATACATCATACATATGATACCTTATACTGGACTATGGTGTATTTTCTACAGTGCATTCTGTTATTAATCTGGTACATTATCATGCATGCAGCAGATGAATTTACTGTATATATTTATGAAGGGGCCCAGACGTTGCACTCTCTAATGGTTAGTCAAACCAATGAGGTGGCAGGCCACACCCGCTCTGCCAATGAGGTGACTGGCCACACCCCTAAACATGGGCCCTACCACTGCATTCCCCCGGTGGGCCCTACATGCCCCAGTCCGACACTGTATGTGTGTCTGGTTACAGCTCTGCAGCTATGGTGCAGTGCTGTAACTAGACATTTTAGCGCTGTGTGCAAGAAACAGCATCGGCGCAACCCCCCTCATCAAAATCGGGCAGTGCGCACCTTAGGCGCGCAATTTTTTTATAGGGGCGTTGCTTCAAAGGGGAAGGGGTGTGACCTCAAAATAATACCAGTTCATATTACGGTGCACAGTAGTCTCCATTATTCAAATTACGCTGCACAGTAGCGCCACTACACCCCTTTTACACATTACGGCAGACAGCGTCCCCTTTTTTACACATTATGGCAGACAGCGTCCCCCTTTTTACACATTACGTCAGACAGCGTCCCCTTTTTACACATTACGGCAGACAGCGTCCCCTTTTTTACACATTACGGCAGACAGCGTCCCCTTTTTTACACATTACTGCAGACAGCGTCCCCTTTTTTACACATTACGGCAGACAGCGTCCCCTTTTTTACACATTACGGCAGACAGCGTCCCCTTTTTACACATTACGGCAGACAGCGTCTCCCTTTTTACACATTACGGCAGACAGCGTCCCCTTTTTACACATTACGGCAGACAGTGTCCCCTATTTTACACATTACGGCAGACAGCGTCCCCCTTTTTACACATTAGGGCAGCATTATCTACTTTGTGTTTCTGCCAGCGATTCCAGTAGTTTCACACATACAGTACTATTAACACCTACATATCCACAGAATACACCTCAATTCAAACTTACAATTTAAACTCCCCCAGTGCCACGTATGCCCCTCTCAGTGCCAGATATTCCCCCACAGTGCCAGGTACACACATGCCCCCAATGCAAATATGCCCCCCCCCAAGTGCCAGGTACACATATACCCCCCAGTGCCACATATGCCCCCCCAAGTGCCAACTATGCTCCCCCTCCCCCAGTGCCACATATGCCCCCCCAAGTGCCAACTATGCTCCCCCTCCCCCAGTGCCAAATATGCTCCCACAGTGCCAGGTACAACTCACCCCCGCTCCTTTGTGAAGGA
Source organism: Pseudophryne corroboree (assembly GCF_028390025.1). NCBI lineage: Eukaryota > Metazoa > Chordata > Amphibia > Anura > Myobatrachidae > Pseudophryne > Pseudophryne corroboree. The sequence continues at coordinate 745,680,624 of NC_086446.1, forward strand.
GGGACACGGAGGGCACAGAGCGCACCTCTCCTGTGTCCCTCCTGCGTCTCCGGCGTCTCTGTTAAATGAAGTGCCGGTTCGTGAGCCAATCAGAGCTCACAAACGGGCACTTAATTTAATAGACACTCCGGAAACGCAGGAGAGACACAGGAGAGGCGCGCGCTGTGCCCTCTGTGTCCCTCCTTACAGCAGACAAGTGAAGTTTCCCTCTGCGCTGCCACACAGACTGTGCTGATGTTTGATCGATGGAAGGAGTGCTGGTCTCCATGGCCCGCGCTGGCAGAAGGGGGAGGAGTGTTCCGGCGGCCGCGCTAGCAGAGGAAGTATGTCTCTGGTGGAAGGAGGTCTCCTTGCTGCTGCTGGCAGAGGAGTGATCCGTCGGCTGCGCTGCCAGAGGGGAGACTCGAGGAGGGATCAGGTGGCTGTGCTGGCAGGACAAGGGGGGCTCCGGTGGCTGCGCTGGCAGTATTCTGTAGCAGGAAAAAAAACTATTCCTGTCTACAGCAGTACGCTGCTCTCTCCTCTCCAGCACACAGCAGAGGCGGCATGTAATGAGTCAATTTGACTCATTACATGCCGCTGGCCGTTGCACCCTCAGGGCAACTGCGCTGTGTGCCAGGCACACCTGGCACACACGTAGTTACGGCCCTGCTATGGTGTGTGCTGCAGGAAAGCAGAGGTAATTATGTATTAGTTATCACAATAAGCTGTCAGGAAGCCGTTTCACAGCCAGTGGAAATAATAATAATTTATAAGTGAGTGATCTGTTGCTTTGTTCCGGTAACTTCGCCATATTGCACATCGCTGAAATGTGCTTGGAAATAGAACCTTTTATGTGCAGGGCTGAAACATTCCAATTATAGTTATCAGTATATTATTAATAAGCACAGATCACAGAGGATTCAGTGCCTGGATATGTATTAAGACTGGTCACCAACCCCATCCCCCCACCTCCTTTGTGCTCTTTATAATGTAGTCCTGTAGTCTGTGATGTGCCGAGCAACACGCAAGTAGCGGGGACTGAAAACAAAACAGGCGAGAATATAATAATAATGTAATTATATTATTATACTGTAAGAACTTTAAAGTAATGTTAACTATGGGTGTGGTTCATTAGGTCGGCACGCATTAGGTCGACATACATTGGGTCGACCACTAATGGTCGACATGGTCATTAGGTCGACATGGAAAAAAGGTCGACATGAGGTGTTTTTTTACTGTTTTTGGTGTCGTTTTCTTCGTTAAGTGATAGGGAACCCCAATTAGTGCACCGTGTCCCCTCGCTTCGGGCAATGTGCCTCGCTCCGCTACCGCTACGCTCGGCACAGGTTACCGTTCCCAATTGTAGTCCTCATGGAAGTATGAAAAAGGTCAAAAAATTAAACAAATTGTGAAAAACTCATGTCAACCTTTTTCCATGTCGACCTAATACATGCCGACCTAATGGCCATGTTGACCTAATGCATGTCGACTATTAGTGGTCGACCCAATGTATGTCAACCTAATGCGTGTCGACCTAACGACCGCCATCCGTTAACTATATAGCGGAGGGGATCCGGATTGAAAGTCGACAGTAACTAGGTCGACAATGTCTAGGTCGACCACTATTAGTCGACAGTAACTAGGTCGACAGGGTGTCTAGATCGACAGGGTCTTTAGGTCGACATGTTCTAGGTCGACAGGTCAAAAGGTCCACATGAGTTTTTCACAATTTTTTTCTTTTTTTGAACCTTTTCATACTTAACGATCCACGTGGACTACGATTGGAACGGTAATCTGTGCCGAGCGAAGCGGTAGCGGAGCGAAGGCACCATGCCCGAAGCATGGCGAGCGGACGCGGTGCACTAATTGGGGTTCCCGGTCACTCTACAAAGAAAACGACACCAAAATAACATTAAAACTCATGTCGACCTTTTGACCTGTCGACCTAGAACATGTCGACCTAAAGACCCTGTCGACCTAGACACCCTGTCGACCTAGACACCCTGTCGACCTAGTTACTGTCGACCAATAGTGGTCGACCTAGACATTGTCGACCTAGTTACTGTCGACTTTCAATACCACACCCATAGCGAACAATGGGCCTGATTCAGAAATGTGCGCTAAATCTGTCACAGTTGCGAGTTTGAATGCAGTGGCTGTGCGACAATATGCTAATGTTGCAGCCACTGTCAGCGTCTCTGAACTGCTGCTTGCGTACAAACCTTATGGTTGCAAAGCGTGGCTGTAGGAAGCAAGATGCCGGAGCCCTTGTATCTGCATATGAGATAGGGATATGAGATGAGAGTTGCAAGCAGAATTTGCAATTCTTTTGCTAGCATGCTGGGGGCCGCCCATCGCAGGGCAAAGCGTGCTGACCGGCGCCTCCCCCACTTCAACAAGCAAAAATTGCTAACGCATCGCAATTTCTGCTTGATAGCAGAAATAGAGGATACCTCCTGCCGGCGCAGGAGGCCTGCCGCCATGTTCCTGATCGTGGCAGTTGCATGTGATGTCACGCAGCCCGCCAAGCCCCCGTTTGCGCTGCACCGCCCCCTGTTTGTCCAGCTCAGCCCCCGCAACACTTCGTCTCCACCCTGGAAACGGAGCGCTGCCGCCCCGTGACCGCCTCTACCTGATTGACAGGCAGAGGCAATCGCATTTTCTGCGCCCCCCGCAGAAAGTGCAGACACATGCGCAGGACGGGCGCTGTGCATGCGCCCACAGGGCGATTGCAATAATTCCGGTTGGATCCCGATTTGCGATCCAACCTGAATTAGCCCTTCCATTTGCTACTCTCCATCACCTCTCACAAACGTTGCCTGGCTCTCACTCACTTTGGGAATGAATGTTTGCGGTGACTGACGTTGCACGTCCATGGCGGCACATGCGCAGTGTGACTCAGATGCATGCACAGTGGACTCCTTCATCTACAGTACATTGTGTCCATCTCGGGATCAGGCCCAGTGTGTGCAATATCATCTTTTCCTAATAGAAGGTTATTGTACTGTATAAGGAAAAAAAAATCCCTCCGTAAACATTATTCCCTCTTTTTAGGAGGATATTTGTTAAGCCCTTTAAAGAGAACAACTGGAGGTGTTGCCTGCCAATAGCAGCCAATTAGATTGTAGCTGTCACATTGTTGATTGTACTAGATAAATGATAGCTAGATTCTGATTGGTTATTACCAGTGGTAGAATTTTTTTCGTAGTGGTACTGATAGTAAAAATGGGTGAGACCATGTGTCATGAGGGGGTGTGGCCACACTAAACTAAGGGAGTGGCTACATGACAATAGGGGTAGGCCACATTATGCCACACACTGTAATGCCCCGTCACATTATGCCAAACACTGTAATGCCCATTACACATTATGCCACACACTGTAATGCTTATTACACATTATGTCACACACCGTAATGCCATTACACATTATGCCAGACACCGTAACACCCATTACACATTATGCCATACACCATAATGCTTATTACACATTATGCCACACACCGTAACACCCATTACACATTATGCCATACACCATAATGCTTATTACACATTATGCCACACACCGTAACACCCATTACACACCGTAATGCTTATTACACATTATGCCACACACCGTAATGCTTATTACACATTATGCCACACACTGTTGCACCCATTACACACCATAATGCTTATTACACATTATGCCACACACCGTAACACCCATTACGCCACACACCGTAACACCCATTACACATTATGCCACACACCGTAACACCCATTACACATTATGCCACACACGTAATGCCCATTACACATTATGCCACACACTGTAATGCCTTACATATTATACCACACACCGTAATGCCTATTACATATTATGCCACACACCATAACACACATTACACATTATGCCACACACCATAATATCTTACATATTATACCACACACCGTAATGCCTATTACATATTATGCCACACACAGTTATGCCACTGACACCATTTTATGTCCCACACACAAGAATGCCCCTTATAAATTACGAGCCCAGTGGTGGGCTGGTGGTACTGCGTACCACCACCATATTTCTTAATGGTACTCCGTACCACCCCGTACCACCCTACTTTCAGCACTGGTTATTACTGTATGTGCACCACCTCCACTTGTCCATTTTATAAGGTTTGACACATCTCATCCTAGATTGCTCAGTACAGGATCAGTATGAAACACCGGCGGACAGGATCCCGGCTGTCATTCATGCGCCGTAATGCCGGCTGCGGAGCCACACTGCCGTGGACACCCTCAGAGGGAGAATAGGCTGTGGCGCCGGTATTACGACGGTGGCATTTCACCGCTAGTCAGGGTTCCGGCATCAGCATCATAACCTTCGGGATCCCGACTAGTGGTATTTCAACCGCTTCCCCTCCGCCCTGCCCCTTGCTTGGGATGATTTCTCCCCAGCCTAGCCTTATGCCTTTTACCCACTGGTATTGGCTTCATGCGTCTGGCATTTGTAACTGTGGTATAATAAATGGAAGTCGCTCTGAAAGACATCCAACGGGGTGTGTTGCATACATTCCACTCAGGGCCTGTTGCAGAGTTTGGTGGTATTATTGGTGATCAAAAAAAAAAAGTTGCACGTAAAAATAAAGCATTTATGGCCATATGCAGAGGTGTACACATGGCAAGTTTGGCACAGTCTGGGTCAGACTAGCCCACAGGGGAACAGGGGATATCACTGGTGGTCCCCACTGCCTGTGGGTCCTCCTCCTCCTCTAGGGCTTAGGTTCCAGGCTCTATCCTAGTGCACTTGAATTATGCATTATACTTATGTTACATTATACTTCACAAGAATATGGTTTATTATATATTTACCAAGGGGCACAGAACATGTACTCTGTAATAGTTAGCCAAACCTATGTGATGGCTGGCCATGTCCCAGAGGGGCCTGGCCACACCTTTAAGCATGGGCCCCTACAACGGCCCCGGTGGGCCCTTCATGCCCCAGTCCGACACTGGCACAGTAGCATAAGTAGGTAGTTATATGTATGTACTGCATATGTCATTGTACTGTATGTCCCACATCTAGGATATCTGTTGTGGAGTACTGTATGCCTGAATAATATATGGTTATGTATAAGTCTAACAGAGTAAATTCAGGACATAAAAGGGACGGCATTATGAGTATGACATTATTAAATGGTCATATTGAATCCAACTACGGCCGATATGTGCAGAGTTTGCACGTTCTCCTTGTCTTTGCATGGGTTTCCTTCGGGGACTCCGGTTTCCCAAACTCTGCATACAGGTATAGTTACATCATTCGTGAGAAATATAAACCCTAGTGAGTCTCTGTTAGGGTTTTTTAGACTGTAAGCTTCAATAGGCCAGGGTCAAGGAGTATTCATAACAAATATTCTCTCTGTAAAAATGATGCTAATTTTCAACCTCCGGAATGCAAAGCATACTAAAGCTTGGTCCAGACAGCTAACACCATCTGAGATGGCCATAGCCTGTGGGTTACTATATTGCCAATTTGTTTAGGAGTGGGGTCCTCCCGATCCCTCTCCGTCGGCCTCTGATGATGCATACACTAGTAAACACAAGCGCAGTTACCGTAAGCTATCACTTCGCCAGGATGGGCTCTTGTCATGTCTCCCGGCAAAAGTGGAATCCTAAATTTGCATGAAAATGTACATTTCACATTGCAAACGTATGTTCCTTCAATTAGTGCTATGGTATTCATGTGATGCTGCTTGTTGTATTGCACCGTATTTGACAGAATGCATGTTTCTCAGGTGTATAACATCTGGAATGAGGTGTGAACAGAGTAACATCATCTAGGCTTAAAACATCAACTACTGTAGGCTTCATGCATGTTGGTGAACAGGAGGCATCCAAGCTCAGAGCATCCTTAAAATTGACCGTGCAGTCAACCTCATATGACAAAAGAATTGGCTAATGGAATTTTTTTATCCTGATCCTGAAAATGTAATTTAGAACGGCATGCAACAACTCAGAACATTATTTTATTTGAATGAAAATCTTGCAATATTTTATTGCCTCCCTGAGCACTCCATACCACTGTACACGCCAGTAAAAGACTTGAAGAATTGTGAGTGATTGCTAATTTCTGCAAATTGCAGCCTTTGTTGCGTCGATCGTATGGATGAGCTGTAAAACCTAAATTGGAAGAATGTATTTTTAGTATATACTGACTACCTCAGCAATCCTATGTATAGTTCAATATAGATAATTTATTTTTATGCCTGCAAAACTTGCAAATGAGACCAATTTCAATTTTCTCCTACTGTGTTCTAGAGTGTGTGTATATTTATTTGTAATTTGCACCTTTGGAGATAAAGTATGGCATCTGCAATGCACAGCTATATACAGTATATATATAGTTACACATGAACAGAACAGCAGAAAATTATTTCACACCAGGTGTATGTGTTGCCATCCCGTTTTATGGCAGAATTTCAAAAGTTATTAATATAGGAGCAGATCACGTGAGACATCAAACATATATCAACTGAAGCGCAGGCTGTTGATATACTATTTATTCAGAATAAAATGTATCTCAAACATTTATGGTCCTAACACAGAAAGAGGAAACTGAAATTAAATGTTGTCACTTGTCATAATTGTTATGTGACTATGTCTACATTTCTGTAGCTGTATTGTGTTTTATTATTCTATATAGTACCCTGTCATTTATCATGCATTAAAAATGAGGCTATGAAATAAATTGCACTTATACACACGCCAGTGCGCTTATATGCTTTGCAAGAAGTATTAATGGCAAGAAAAAGCTGTCAAATTGTTAAGGCCTTAAATGTGTTTTACACCTTCAGATAATGTTAATCTATTGTCTTGCATGTTCCCTCACGCAGCTTTTATACAATGCTTTGCTTTTTCTTTGTAGCTCCATTCAGTACTTAGTTATTAGTCGTGTATATATGTCAATAGTTGTTTATTTTCCACGCTCATGGATATGAGACAGCTCTGCTGTAATCCCTGAATGTAGAGAACAGCTTCGTCGTGAATACCTGGGGAATTGAAAATACTAGGCAATGGCACTTTTTGATCTGAGAAAAACAAAAAGAAGATGAAAAAAGCCACTGGTTTAATAAAAGTTAGACGTGTGCACTGTATGTTTAAGAGACTAGATTAATGTTATCTGAAGATTGGAAACACCTTTATTATTATTATTAGTAGTAGTAGTAGTATTTTTACTACCAGTTATTTATATAGCGCACACATATTCTGCAGCGCTTAACAGAGAATACTTGGCCATTCACATCAGTCCCTGCCCCAGTGGAGCTTACAATCTATATTCCCTACCACATGTACAAGCAGACACATTCACACTAGGGTTAATTTTGTTGGGAGCCAATTAACCTACCAGTATATTTTGGGAGTGTGGGATGAAACCGGAGTACCCAGAGGAAACCCACTCAAGTACGGGGGAGGAAATACAAACTCCACACAGAGCCATGGTGGGAATCAAACCCATGACCTCAGTGATGTGAGGCAGTAATGCTAACGGTCATACCATCCGTGTTGCCCTTGTCACAAGTAGGGTGCTGGGGTTGCGGCCCGCAACAGAGTGTGACACTTGGAAGGGGTGACACCAAAATGTCAGCACCTCCGCAGTGACAGGAGCCAGGTGCTGCAGTGTGAAAGTCTCCTACAGCACCCGGCCCCTGTCATAGAAGAGGAGCTAACAACACAGGAAGACTGTCTCCGGGAACAGCCCAGTACAGCTCAGCATTTCCGGAAATGCTGGGCACGCCTCAGGACTGACGATCTCGGGATCACCACGAGGTCACGCCCCATCTATATAGGACCACGCACCCTTTTCACCGCAAGCGCGATCAAGGGTCTAAGAATAGTTTTCTGTCACCATTTATCACAAAACATTTCCCCTTTAACATAATTAAAGTAACTTGTCTTACACAACAGAGCCTCGTTGTTGCATGTGGGTGATTTATACATGCACGCAGGTGTAGGGATGGGCACTGGGTATTTAAACCGGTATATTTCCATGCCATGTAGAATTGAGAAATGTGGTCTCCCACTAATATGTATGAACGGAGGACGAATGAATGAATAGAAATCACATAGAATTTATATTGTTTGCTATAGAAGTAAAATGTGCAGGGATTGCAAGATCACGTGATAAAGTACCAACCAATCAGCTCTCAAATGTCATTTATCAAACACAGCCTGTAACATGGCAGTTAGGAGCTGATTGGTTTGTACTTAATCACCGTGCAATTTATCACTCTCCAAGGCTTCATAAATCTGGGCCACGGGGGGTCATTCCGAGTTGATCGCATGTAGCAACTTTTTGCTGCCTGTGCGATCAACTCGACGCCGCTTATGGGGGAAGGCTTTTTTGCATAGGAAGGCTGCGAACGCTTGTGCAGCCCTGCTATGCAAAAAAAGTTTTGTGTAGAACTAGACCAGGGTAATACTTATTTACCCTGTGCGATCGATCCATCGATGCAGGTCCTGGAATTGACGTCAGACATCCGCCCTCCCAACGCTTGGACACGCCTGCATTCGCCGAACCACTCCCAGAAAACGGCGAGTTGACGCCCCAGAACGCCTTCCTCCTGTCAATCTTCTTGCGGTCGCCGCTGCGACTGCTTTCTTAGTTCGCGCTGTCACCGGGCAATGACGCGCCTGCGCAATGCGGCTGCTGCGCTTGCGCAGTTCCGACCCGAACGCACGGCTGCGAAGAAGTGCAGCGTGCGATCGGGTCAGAATGACCCCCATAGTACCAGATTTCACCAACATATCACGTCCCAAGTCAGATTTCACCAATATATCACATAGATCATATAATGCAATAAATGATTACTAATTAGAATGTTTGTGTGTATTGATCAACGGGAAGATGCTAAAAAGAAGAAAAAGGTATTTTTATTTGAATATAAAATAGATCAATCACATAAATTAATATGCTAACGGGTCTATTTATTAACATTATTTTTACTAAAATAATGTGTATAAGGGGGTTTTCTGTTTTCACACCCTTTTCACATTATTTTAGTATCACCTGAATGTATTAAAGGGCATTTGGAGCAGTTTTCATGAAAATCTGCTCCAAACCCTTTTTTCACCTTTTTTTTAGTAACCCACATCGCATTCCCCATACTTATAATGGGAAATGTGATGTGACCAAATTTACTAAAAAAAAAAAAGTGAAAAAATGCCGCAGTGTGTCCTGTGATAATCTCACCAGCTCAGGCTGGCGAGTTCACAGGGCAGCACTGTGATGTGCACCCTTTAAAAAAAAAAAAAACATACTCACCTGTCCAGGGAGCCGGTGTCCGCTGCGCTGTGACTCCATTGCAGTAAAGTGACGCTGCAAAACGGCAGCGCCCTTTACAGCACCGGGGGTCACAGCGCAGGAGAAGGACCCGGCGCCCGACAGCCTCCTGAAGCAGCGCGGACCGGCTCCCTGGACAGGTGAGTATATTGATCTTCTGGGATGAGGTCCACGGTGCGCGGGGGTAGTCGCGATGGGGGGTCGACCGGGTGGCGGCGGTAGCATCGATGTCGGCGGGGGCGGCACATGCGCAGCAGGACATCGGGTAATTTTTACAAAAAATACCCGATGATGCTGCGAAGAGGCATCGCAGGGACAGAACTTTAATCAATTATCGCAGTGCGAGTTTGGGCGATTTTATCACCTGTCATCCGCATCCTGGATGCGGATGGTGATAAATAGGCCACTAAGAGATCTATTTAGCAAATTAAATCTGACCTTATAACATGTGGAAATGGCTGTTCTACAACAGGGGGTCTATTTATTAACATTATTTCTCTGACATCCTAAGTGGATGCTGGGACTCCGTAAGGACCATGGGGATTAGCGATTAGCGGCTCCGCAGGAGACTGGGCACAACTAAAGAAAGCTTTAGGACTACCTGGTGTGCACTGGCTACTCCCACTAAGACCCTCCTCCAGACCTCAGTTAGATTTCTGTGCCCGGCTGAGCTGGATGCACACTAGGGGCTCTCCTGAGCTCCTAGAAAGAAAGTATATTTAGGTTTTTTATTTTACAGTGAGATCTGCTGGCAACAGACTCACTGCAGCGAGGGACTAAGGGGAGAAGAAGCGAACCTACCTAACAGGTGGTAGTTTGGGCTTCTTAGGCTACTGGACACCATTAGCTCCAGAGGGATCGACCGCAGGACCCGACCTTGGTGTTCGTTCCCGGAGCCGCGCCGCCGTCCCCCTTACAGAGCCAGAAGCATGAAGAGTCCGGAAAATCGGCGGCAGAAGACTTCGGTCTTCACCAAGGTAGCGCACAGCACTGCAGCTGTGCGCCATTGCTCCTCATGTACACCTCACACTCCGGTCACTGATGGGTGCAGGGCGCTGGGGGGGGCGCCCTGAGGGCAATATATGACACCTTGGCTGGCAAATCTACATCATATATAGTCCTAGAGGCTATATAGATGTAAAATTACCCCTGCCAGTATTCCAGAAAAAGCGGGAGAAAGTCAGTTGAAAAAGGGGCGGGGCTTCTCCCTCAGCACACTGGCGCCATTTTCTCTTCACAGTGCAGCTGGAAGACAGCTCCCCAGGCTCTCCCCTGTAGTTTTCAGGCTCAAAGGGTTAAAAAGAGAGGGGGGGCACTAAATTTAGGCGCAATATATGTATACAAGCAGCTATTTGGGGAAAAATCACTCAGTTATAGTGTTAATCCCTGCATTATATAGCGCTCTGGTGTGTACTGGCATACTCTCTCTCTGTCTCCCCAAAGGACTTTGTGGGGTCCTGTCCTCAGTCAGAGCATTCACTGTGTGTGTGCGGTGTGTCGGTACGGCTGTGTCGACATGTTGGATGAGGAAGGTTACGTGGAGGCGGAGCAGAGGCCGATAAATGGGATGTCGCCCCCTGTGGGGCCGACACCAGAGTGGATGGATAGGTGGAAGGTATTAACCGACAGTGTCAACTCCTTACATAAAAGGCTGGATGACGTAACAGCTGTGGGACAGCCGGCTTCTCAGCCCGCGCCTGCCCAGGCGTCTCAAAGGCCATCAGGGGCTCAAAAAACGCCCGTTACCTCAGATGGCAGACACAGATGTCGACACGGAGTCTGACTCCAGTGGCGACGAGGTTGAGACATATACACAATCCACTAGGAACATCCGTTACATCATCTCGGCAATGAAAAATGTGTTACGCATTTTCTGACATGAACCCAAGTACCACATAAAAGGGGTTTTATTTTTGGGGAGAAAAAGCAGCCAGTGTTTTGTTCCCCCATCAGATGAATGAATGAAGTGTGTAAAGAAGCGTGGTTTCCCCCGATAAGAAACTGGTAATTTCTAAAAAGTTACTGATGGCGTACCCTTTCCCGCCAGAGGATAGGTCACGTTGGGAGATATCCCTTAGGGTGGATAAGGCGCTCACACGTTTGTCAAAAGGTGGCACTGCTGTCTTAGGATACGGCCACCTTGAAGGAACCTGCTGATAAAAAGCAGGAGGCGATCCTGAAGTCTGTATTTACACACTCAGGTTATATACTGAGACCTGCAATTGCCTCAGCATAAATAGGGCTGCTGCAGCGTGGTCTGATACCCTGTCAGATAATATTAATACGCTAAGACAGGGATAATATTTTGCTAACATTGAGCATATTTAAGACGTTGTCTTATATATAAAGGATGCACAGAGGGATATTTGCCGGCTGGCATCCAGAATTAATGCAATGTCCATTCTGCCAGGAGGGTATTAGAAACCCGGCAGTGGACAGGTGATGCTGCCTGCAAAAGGCACATGGAGATTCTGCCTTATAAGGGTGAGGAATTGTTTGGGGATGGTCTCTGGGACCTCGTATCCACAGCAACAGCTGGGAAGAAACATTTTTACCTCGGGTTTCCTCACAGCCTAAGAAAGCACCGTATTTTCAGGTACAGTCCTTTCGGCTTCAGAAAAGCAAGCGGGTCAAAGGCGCTTCCTTTCTGCACAGAGACAAGGGAAGAAGGAAAAAAGCTGCACCAGCAGTCAGTTCCCAGGATCAAAAATCTTCCCCCGCTTCCTCTGAGTCCACCGCATGACGCTGGGGCTCCACAGGTGGAGACAGGTGCGGTAGGGGCGCGTCTCGGGAACTTCAGGGACCAGTGGGCTTGCCCACAGGTGGATCTCTAGGTTCTGCAAATAGTATCACAGGGATACAGGCTGGAGTTCGAGGCGACTGCCCCTCGCCGTTACCTCACATCAGCCTTGCCGGCTGCCCTCGGAGAAAGGTAGTACTGGCGGCAATTCACAAGCTGTACTTCCAGCAGGTGAAAGCAAGGTACCCCTCCTTCAACAAGGCCGGGGTTACTATTCCAAAATGTTGTGGTACCGAAACCAGACGGTTCGGTGAGACCCATTCTAAAATTGAAAGCCTTGAACACTTATATACGAAGGTTCAAGTTCAAAATGGAATCGCTCAGGGCGATTATTGCAAGCCTGGAGAATTTCATGGTATCACTGGACATCAAGGATGATTACCTGCATGTCCCTATTTACCCTCTTCACCAGGAGTACCTCAATATTGTGGTACAGGATTGTCATTACCAATTCCAGACGTTGCCGTTGGTCTGTCCCCGGCACCGAGGTATTTACCAAGGTAATGGCCGAAATAATTATCCCGTACTTGGACGATCTCCTTATAAAGGCGAGGTCCAGGGAGCAGTTGTTCGTCGGAGTAGCACTATCGCGGGAAGTGCTACAACAGCACGGCTGGATTCTGAATATTCCAAAGTCGCAGCTGGTTCCTACGACGCGTCTACTGTTCCTGGGTATGGTTCTGGACACAGAACAGAATAAAAAGGGTTTCTCCCGGAGGAGAAGTGCAAGGAGTTGTTGTCTCTAGACAGAGACCTCCTAATACGTATACAGGTGTCGGTGCATCAATGCACGCGAGCCCTGGGAAAGATGGTAGCTTCTTACGAAGAAATTCCATTCGCCAGGTCCCATGCAAGGATTTTCCAGTGGGATCTGTTGGACAAGTGGTCCGGGTCGCATCTTCAGATGCATCGGCGGATAACCCTGTCTCCAAGGGTCAGGGTGTCGCTGTTGTGGTGGCTGCAGAGTGCTCATCTTCTAGGGGGCCGCAGATTCGGCATACAGGACTGGGTCCTGGTGACCACGGATGCCAGCCTTCGAGGCTGGGGGGCAGTCACACAGGGAAGGAACTTCCAAGGCTATGTAAAAGTCAGGAGACTTCCCTACACATAAATATTCTGGAACTGAGGGCCATTTACAATGCCCTAAGTCAGGCTAGACCCCTGCTTCAACACCGGCCGGTGCTGATCCAGTCAGACAACATCACGGCGGTCGCTCATGTAAACCGACAGGGCGGCACAAGAAGCAGGATGGCGATGGCAGAAGCCACAAGGATTCTCAGATGGGCGGAAAATCATCTGTTAGCACTGTCAGCAGTGTTTATTCCCGGAGTGGACAACTAAGAAACCTCCACCAGGGAGAGTGGGGACTTCATCCAGAAGTCTTCCAAATGATTGTACACCGTTGGGAAAGGCCACAGGTGGACATGATGGCGTCCCGCCTCAACTAAAAGTTACAAAGATATTGCGCCAGGTCAAGGACCCTCAGGCGATAGCTGTGGACGCTCTGGTAACACCGTGGGTGTACCAGTCGGTGTATGTGTTCCCTTCTCTGCCTCTCTTACCCAGGGTAATGAGAATAATAAGAAGGAGAGGAGTAAGAACTATACTCATTGTTCCGGGTTGGCCAAGAAGAGCTTGGTAACCAGAACTCCAAGAAATGATCTCAGAGGACCCATGGCCTCTGCCGCTCAGACAGGACCTGCTGCAGCAGTGGGCCTGTCTGTTCCAAGACGTACCGCGGCTGCGTTGACGGCATGGCGGTTGAACGCCGGATCCTGAAGGAAAATCGAATTCCGGAGGAAGTTATCCCTACGCTATTTGAAGCTAGGAAAGAAGTGAACGCAAACCATTATCACCGCATATGGCGGAAATATGTTGCGTACTGTGAGGCCAGGAAGGCCCCAAAGGAGAAATTTCAGCTAGGTCGATTTCTGCACTTCCTACAGTCAGAGGTGACTATGGGCCTAAAATTGGGTACCATTAAGGTCCAGATTTCGGCTCTATCGATTTTCTTCCAAAATTGAACTGGCTTCACTGCCTGAAGTTCAGACTTTGTTAAGGGAGTGCTGCATAGTCAGCCCCCGTTTGTGCCTCCAGTGGCAGCGTGGGATCTCAACGTGGTGTTGGATTTCCTGAAGTCGCATTGGGTTGAGCCACTTAAATCCGTGGAGCTATAATACCTCACGTGGGCCTTGGCGTCGGCCAGGCGTGTATCAGAATTGGCGGCTTTGTCATACAAAAGCCCTTATCTGTATTTTATATGGATAAGGCGGAATTGAGGACTCGTTCCCAATTCCTTCCTAAGGTGGTATAATTTTTTAATGTGAACCAATCTATTGTGGTGCCTGCGGCTACTTGGGACTTGGAGGATTCCAAGTTACTGGATGTAGTCAGGGCCCTGAAAAGTATATGTTTCCAGGACAGCTGGAGTCAGGAAAACTGACTCGCTATTTCTCCTGTATGCACCCAACAAGCTGGGTGCTCCTACTTCTAAGCAGACGATTGCTCGCTGGATCTGTAGCACGATTCAACTTGCACATTCTGCGGCTGGACTGCCGCACCCTAATTCTGTAAAAGCCCATTCCACGAGAAAAGTGGGCTCTTCTTGGGCGGCTGCCCGAGGGGTCTCGGCTTTACAACTTTGCCGAGCTGTTACTTGGTCGGGTTAAAACATTTTTGTAAGAGTCTACAAGTTTGATACCCTGGCTGAGGAGGACCTAGAGTTTGCTCATTCGGTGCTGCAGAGTCATCCGCACTCTCCCGCCCGTTTGGGAGCTTTGGTATAATCCCCATGGTCCTTACGGAGTCCCAGCATCCACTTAGGACGTCAGAGAAAATAAGATTTTACTCACCGGTAAATCTATTTCTCGTAGTCCGTAGTGGATGCTGGGCGCCCATCCCAAGTGCGGATTGTCTGCAATACTTGTTTATAGTTATTGCCTAACTAAAGGGTTATTGTTGAGCCATCTGTTGAGAGGCTCAGTTATATTTCATACTGTTAACTGGGTATAGTATCACGAGTTATACGGTGTGATTGGTGTGGCTGGTATGAGTCTTACCCGGGATTCAAAATCCTTCCTTATTGTGTCAGCTCTTCCGGGCACAGTATCCTAACTGAGGTCTGGAGGAGGGTCTTAGTGGGAGGAGTCAGTGCACACCAGGTAGTCCTAAAGCTTTCTTTAGTTGTGCCCAGTCTCCTGCGGAGCCGCTAATCGCTAATCCCCATGGTCCTTACGGAGTCCCAGCATCCACTACGGACTACGAGAAATAGATTTACCGGTGAGTAAAATCTTATTTTTTACTAAAATATTGTGAAAAAGGGTGTTTTCTGTTTTCACACCCTTTTCACATTATTTTAGTATCACCTGAATGTATTAAAGGGCATTTGGAGCAGTTTTCATGAAAAACTGCTCCAAACCCTTTAATTCACTTTTTATATAGTAAGCCACATCGCATTCCCCATACTTATAATGGGAAATGCGATCTGACCAGATTTACTAAAAAAAATTTGAAAAAATATCACAGTGTGCCCTGTGATAATCTCGCCAGGCTGGCGAGTTCACAGGGCAGCACTGCGATGTGCACCCTTTCGCCCAGCTTTCTCTGCCCCTGGCAGAGAAAGCTGAGCGGGGACCCGGCAGAGTGTCCGATGGACACACAAGCTGATCACAGTGTAAAAAAATAAATAAAATCATACTCACCTGTCCAGGGAGCCGGTGTCCGCTGCTCTGGTGAGCGCTGCCGGGCGCCGGGTCCCCCATGTGCTGCAACGTGACCCCGGTGCAGTAAAGTGACGCTGCAAAGCGGCAGCGCACTTAACAGCATCAGGGTCACTGCAGCGCACAGGATCCGGCAGCCCAGCAGAAGCAGCGCGGACCAGCTCCCTGGACAGGTGAGTATATTATCCTGCTGTGGGTGTCAGCGGTGCGCTGGGGTAGTCGCGATGGGGGGGTCGACCGGGTAGCGACGGTAACGACGATGTCGGCGGGGGCGGCGCATACGCAGCAGGACATCTGGGTATTTTTTACAAAAAATACCCCGATGATGCTGCAAAGTGACATCGCAGGGACAGAGCTTGACCGCAAGCTCTGCCCCTGCATGCGATAATTGATACATCCCTGCGATGTAATCAATTATCGCAGTGCGAGTTTGAGCGATTTTATCACACGACATCCGCATCCAAGATGGTGATAAATAGGCTCCTTAAGGTGTATACACACGGTGAGATATTGACTATCTCCGATTCT
Source organism: Pseudophryne corroboree (assembly GCF_028390025.1). Classification (NCBI taxonomy): domain Eukaryota; kingdom Metazoa; phylum Chordata; class Amphibia; order Anura; family Myobatrachidae; genus Pseudophryne; species Pseudophryne corroboree. The sequence continues at coordinate 745,696,974 of NC_086446.1, forward strand.
GACTTTGCGATTTCCCCTAAACTACCTGGAGCCCTGAACCACTGATTGACTATCTTTACGTGAGATATTGACTATGTGAGATTTTAACTAACTGCCAATTTGTACATAATATAGTCAAGATTGACTTGCCTGCACAGTCTATCTTTTCTTGCTATACTGACCCCACGGGAGCGCGCATCGGTATCGCAAACTGTTTACACACGGTGCAATTTGCACTAACTTTCCTTACAATTTTGACTATACAATATAGCATAGTTGCCTACCCTCCAGCATTCTGCGGGAGACTCACGATTTTTTGTGGAGTCTCCCACTGCCCCGCAAAGTTAAACAAACCTCCCGGATTCCCCACTGCCCGTCCGGCAGCAATGGGGTAGACGCATGACAACAGTATGCTATGTGCTCCAAGACCCGAGCCAGCCGTCATATTGCTGCAGCTGTAAGCGCTACCCCTAGACTTTCCCCACATACCCCTGTCATGCAACCACCTGACCAGGAAGCTGACGAGAGGAGCCAGCCCAGCAGCTGATACCGGCTGTACCGCAGCTCCAGCCCCGTTAATGTGCTGGCTCCTTGTGACTTGTGGCCCCTGGAACTGTCCCACTCCGCTGCTAAGTGAAACACCCCCCCACCCCTGGCGTTTGTACCTCTGCTACTTTTCTGCAGCACGGCCAGTCACCACTAGAGAGAACTGAGGGGCCCCATCACAGATCCACTTCCAGCATCAAAAGGTAGCCGGCGTGATTCACACATGGCTCCGTGGTTAAGGCAGAGGTGGGCAAAACACTGCAGTGCATTTGGGTCTGGCCCGTTTTATGCAGCCCCCGCACTGTTAATCTGTACCCCTAATGGCCGACAGTGCTGTCAGGGGGTGGAGCCAAGCCCCGGCAGCAGCTTTCCTGAGAGACAGACCATGGTCCTCAGTGAGGGAGATTCAGAGACAGACAATTATTGAGAGATATACCTTAATCCTGCTGAGCAGGAGAGGGGACAAATTTGAAGCATGCATGATGTAGGGCCAGACGGCGAGGGTTACATAGTATTAAGGAAAATATACATTTAAGATCTGAGACCCTGTGACTCATTTCCTAACGCTGGGCGGAAGCACAATGCTGGGCTGAGTCAGTCATAGACTCACAGATCTGGCCAAATATGCATCTGATGTTACTTCTCCGCCATCTTCCCGGCCGGACGCGTCGTCCTCTCTGTGATTCCCAGCTCTTGTGCTGGGATTAGGAGGGCAGCTGAGACCTAGCACAGGATGCCATGATGAGGATGAGGCTGCCTCCCGCCGCTGCTGCACCCACTGAAGATCCCCGGATCCCCTCTCCCAAGTCTCTGTCAGCCGCCGGGGGCTGAATGCATTGTGATGTCACAGTGGTAATGTCTAGCTGCCAGCAGCTGAATGCATTGTGATGTCACTGAGGTACTGGTTAGCTGCCTGCAGCTGAATGCATTGTGATGTCACTGAGGTACTGGTTAGCTGCCTGCAGCTGAATATATTGTGATGTCACAGAGGTAGTGGTTAGCTGTGTGCAGCTGAATGCATTGTGATGTCACAGTGATACTGTCTAGCTGCCAGCAGCTAAATGCATTGTGATGTCACAGAGGTACTGGTTAGCTGCCAGCAGCAGGATGCATTGTGATGTCACTGAGGTACTGGTTAGCTGCCTGCAGCTGAATGCATTGTGATGTCACAGTCATACTGGCTAGCTGCATGCAGCTGAATATATTGTGATGTCACAGTGGTACTGTCTAGCTGCCTGCAGCTGAATGCATTGTGATGTCATAGAGGTGCTTTCTAGCTGCCTGCAGCTGAATGCATTATGATGTTACAGATGTAGTGGTTAGCTGCGTGCAGTTGAATGTATTGTGATGTCACTGAGGTACTGGTTAGCTGCCAGCAGCTGAATGCATTGTGATGTCACAGAGATACTGTCTAGCTGCCTGCAGCTGAATGCATTGGGATGTCACTGAGGTACTAGTTAGCTGCCTGCAGCTGAATGCATTGTGATGTCACAGTGGTACTGTCTAGCTGCCTGCAGCTGAATGCATTGTGATGTCAAAGAGGTACTGGTTAGCTGCCAGCAGCTGAATGCATTATGATGTCATGGTTGTACTGGTTAGCTGCCAGCAGCTGAATGTATTATGATGTCACAGATGTAGTGGTTAGCTGAGTGCAGTTGAATGTAGTGTGATTTCACTGAGGTACTGGTTAGCTGCCTGCAGCTGAATGAATTGTGATGTCACAGTGGTACTGTCTAGCTGCCTGTAGCTGAATGCATTGTGATGTCAAAGAGGTACTGGTTAGCTGCCAGCAGCTGAATGCATTATGATGTCATGGTTGTACTGGTTAGCTGCCAGCAGCTGAATGTATTGTGATGTCACTGAGGTACTGGTTAGCTGTGTGCAGCTGAATGCATTGTGATGTCACTGAGGTACTGGTTAGCTGCCTGCAGCTAAATGCAGTGTGATGTCACAGAGGTACTGGTTAGCTGCCTGCGGCTGAATGCATTGTGATGTCACAGAGGTACTGTCTAGCTGCCTGAAGCTGAATGCATTGTGATGTCACGGTGGTACTGTCTAGCTGCCTGCAGCTGAATACATTGTGATGTCAAAGAGGTACTGGTTAGCTGCCAGCAGCTGAATGCATTATGATGTCATGGTTGTACTGGTTAGCTGCCAGCAGCTGAATGTATTATGATGTCACAGATGTAGCGGTTAGCTGAGTGCAGTTGAATGTAGTGTGATTTCACTGAGGTACTGGTTAGCTGCCTGCAGCTGAATGCATTGTGATGTCACAGTGGTACTGTCTAGCTGCCTGTAGCTGAATGCATTGTGATGTCAAAGAGGTACTGGTTAGCTGCCAGCAGCTGAATGCATTATGATGTCATGGTTGTACTGGTTAGCTGCCAGCAGCTGAATGCATTGTGATGTCACTGAGGTACTGGTTAGCTGCCTGCAGCTGAATGCAGTGTGATGTCACAGAGGTACTGGTTAGCTGGCTGCAGCTGAATGCATTGTGATGTCACAGAGGTACTGTCTAGCTGCCTGCAGCTGAATGCATTGTGATGTCACTGAGGTACTGATTAGCTGTATGCAGCTGAATGCATTGTGATGTCACGGTGGTACTGTCTAGCTGCCTGCAGCTGAATGCATTGTGATGTCACTGAGGTACTGATTAGCTGCCTGCAGCTGAATATATTGTGATGTCACAGAGGTAGTGGTTAGCTGTGTGCAGCTGAATGCATTGTGAAGTCACAGTGATACTGTCTAGCTGCCAGCAGCTAAATGCATTGTGATGTCAGAGAGGTACTGGTTAGCTGCCTGCAGCTGAATGCATTGTGATGCCACTGAGGTACTGGTTAGCTGCCTGCAGCTGAATGCATTGTGATGTCACAGTGTTACTGGCTAGCTGTGTGCAGCTGAATATATTGTGATGTCACAGTGGTACTGTCTAGCTTCCTGCAGCTGAATGCATTGTGATGTCATAGGGGTGCTTTCTAGCTGCCTGCAGCTGAATGCATTATGATGTCATGGTGGTACTGTCTAGCAGCCTGCAGCTGAATGCATTGTGATGTCACTGAGGTACTGGTTAGCTGTCTGCAGCTTAATGCAGTGTGATGTCACAGAGGTACTGGTTAGCTGCCTGCAGCTGAATGCATTGTGATGTCACAGAGGTACTGTCTAGCTGCCTGCAGCTGAATGCATTGTGATGTCACAGAGGTACTGATTAGCTGCCAGCTGCTGAATGCATTGTGATGTCACAGAGGTACTGGTTAGCTGCCAGCAGCTGAATGTATTGTGATGTCACTGAGGTACTGGTTAGCTGTGTGCAGCTGAATGCATTGTGATGTCACTGAGATACTGGTTAGCTGCCTGCAGCTGAATGCAGTGTGATGTCACAGAGGTACTGGTTAGCTGCCTGCAGCTGAATGCATTGTGATGTCACAGAGGTACTGTCTAGCTGCCTGAAGCTGAATGCATTGTGATGTCACTGAGGTACTGATTAGCTGCCTGCAGCTGAATGCATTGTGATGTCACAGTGGTACTGTATAGCTGCCTGTAGCTGAATGCATTGTGATGTCAAAGAGGTACTGGTTAGCTGCCAGCAGCTGAATGCATTATGATGTCATGGTTGTACTGGTTAGCTGCCAGCAGCTGAATGTATTGTGATGTCACTGAGGTACTGGTTAGCTGTGTGCAGCTGAATGCATTGTGATGTCACTGAGGTACTGGTTAGCTGCCTACAGCTGAATGCAGTGTGATGTCACAGAGGTACTGGTTAGCTGGCTGCAGCTGAATGCATTGTGATGTCACAGAGGTATTGTCTAGCTGCCTGCAGCTGAATGCATTGTGATGTCACTGAGGTACTGATTAGCTGCATGCAGCTGAATGCATTGTGATGTCACGGTGGTACTGTCTAGCTGCCTGCAGCTGAATGCATTGTGATGTCACTGAGGTACTGATTAGCTGCCTGCAGCTGAATATATTGTGATGTCACAGAGGTAGTGGTTAGCTGTGTGCAGCTGAATGCATTGTGATGTCACCGTGATACTGTCTAGCTGCCTGTAGCTAAATGCATTGTGATGTCAGAGAGGTACTGGTTAGCTGCCTGCAGCTGAATGCATTGTGATGCCACTGAGGTACTGGTTAGCTGCCTGCAGCTGAATGCATTGTGATGTCATGGTGTTACTGGCTAGCTGTGTGCAGCTGAATATATTGTGATGTCACAGTGGTACTGTCTAGCTGCCTGCAGCTGAATGCATTGTGATGTCATAGGGGGTGCTTTCTAGCTGCCTGCAGCTGAATGCATTATGATGTCACAGATGTAGTGGTTAGCTGAGTGCAGTTGAATGTAGTGTGATGTCACTGAGGTACTGATTAGCTGCCAGCTGCTGAATGCATTGTGATGTCACAGAGGTACTGACTAGCTGCCTGCAGCTGAATGCATTGTGATGTTACAGTGGTACTGACTAGCTGCCTGCAGCTGAATGCATTGTGATGTCACAGTGGTACTGTCTAGCTGCCTGCAGCTGAATGCATTGTGATGTTACAGTGGTACTGATTAGCTGCCTGCAGCTGAATGCACTTTGATGTAATACAGGTACTGATTAGCTGCCTGCAGCTGAATGCATTGTAATGTCACGGAGGTACTGGTTTGCTGCCTGCAGCTGAATGCATTGTGATGTCACTGAGGTACTGGTTTTCTTCCTGCAGCTGAATGCATTGTGATGTCACAGTGGTATTGTCTAGCTGCCTGCAGCTGAATGCATTGTGATGTCACAGTGGTATTGTCTAGCTGCCTGCAGCTGAATGCATTGTGATGTCACATTGGTACTGTCTAGCTGCCGGAAGCTGAATGCAGTGCGATGCCACAGAGGTACTGGTTACCTGCCAGCAGCTGAATGCATTTTGATGTCATGGTGGTACTGGTTAGCTGCCTGCAGCTGAATATATTGTGATGTCACAGAGGTACTGGTTAGCTGTGTGCAGCTGAATGCATTGTGATGTCACAGTGATACTGTCTAGTTGCCAGCAGCTAAATGCATTGTGATGTCACAGAGGTACTGGTTAGCTGCCAGCAGCAGGATGCATTGTGAATTGATGTCACAGAGGTACTGGTTAGCTGCCTGCAGCTGAATGCATTGTGATGTCACAGTCGTACTGGCTAGCTGCCTGCAGCTGAATATATTGTGATGTCACAGTGGTACTGTCTAGCTGCCTGCAGCTGAATGCATTGTGATGTCATAGAGGTGCTTTCTAGCTGCCTGCAGCTGAATGCAATATGATGTTACAGATGTAGTGGTTAGCTGCGTGCAGTTGAATGTATTGTGATGTCACTGAGGTACTGGTTAGCTGCCAGCAGCTGAATGCATTGTGATGTCACAGAGGTACTCTCTAGCTGCCTGCAGCTGAATGCATTGGGATGTCACTGAGGTACTGGTTAGCTGCCTGCAGCTTAGTGCATTGTTATGTCACAATGGTACTGTCTAGCTGCCTGCAGCTGAATGCATTGTAATGTCAAAGAGGTACTGGTTAGCTGCCAGCAGCTGAATGCATTATGATGTCATGGTTGTACTGGTTAGCTGCCAGCAGCTGAATGTATTGTGATGTCACTGAGGTATTGGTTAGCTGTGTGCAGCTGAATGCATTGTGATGTCACTGAGGTACTGGTTAGCTGCCTGCAGCTGAATGCAGTGTGATGTCACAGAGGTACTGGTTAGCTGCCTGCAGCTGAATGCATTGTGATGTCACAGAGGTACTGTCTAGCTGCCTGAAGCTGAATGCATTGTGATGTCACTGAGGTACGGATTAGCTGCCTGCAGCTGAATGCATTGTGATGTCACGGTGGTACTGTCTAGCTGCCTGTACAGCATGGTATTTGATGCAACAAGTAGAGCTAGTAATTCTCCTTTAATACAGGTGTAGGCATTTTAAAGCCTCAACTACAGTATGTACATGTGCTTTTACATTTTGCTAATAGTAAGTTAAGTTTGACTATTTGTGGTCCCTGTGTTGTGTATTAGATGGAGGTCACCATGATCAAATTGGAGTAGGGCTGTATGTCTCTCTGTCTACTGTGTGGAATAAGGGATACTACCGTGTGGTGTATTGTGAATAATGGGCAATGCTGTGTGTGGTGTAATCTGAATAACAGACAATACCGCGTGGTGTAATGTGAATAACGGGCACTACCATGTGGTGTAATGTGAATAACGGGCACTACCGTGTAGTGTAATTTGAATAACAGGAACTACCGTGTGGTGTAATGTGAATAATGGGCACTAACGTGGTGTAATGTGAATAACGAGCAATGCCGTGGGGTGTAATGTGAATAACGGGCACTACCGTGTGGTGTAATGTGAATAACGGCCAATACCGTGTGGTGTAATGTGAATAACGGGCACTACCGTGTGGTGTATTGTGAATAACGGGAACTATCGTGTGGTGTAATGTGAATAACGGACACTACTGTGTGGTGTAATGTGAATAACGGGCTCTACCACGTGGTGTAATGTGAATAGTGGGCACTAACATGTGGTGTAATGTGAATAACGGACAAGTTCTGACACGGTTGGCAGAAGTTTTGTCTTATTTCTAAACTTTCTTGAAAATAGACTTTGTGCACTCTGCCAGAAATCTTTGAGAGTTAATAGATTAGATACGACTGTAGGTGGAGCTAGACACTCCCTTTGGGCAGAGCAAGACACTACCCTTAGTGGTGCACCGCACTTTACGTGGCGCATTCTACTCACGACTATAATCTCCCTGAAACTCGTTTTCAAAAGTAGGCAAGTATGTTCTATAGTCTATATGTACTGGAAAAGGAGGAAAGGGATCTAGGAGTGTCTATTTCAGGTGACTTAAAGACAGGTAAGCAATGTAACAAAGCAATGAGGAAGGCTAGTCAGATGCTTGGCTACATTTGGAGAGGAATCAGCAGCAGAAAGAAAGACGTAATAATGCCACTGTATAGGTCATTGGTACGGCCTCATCTAGAATATTGGGGGTCATTCCGAGTTGTTCGCTCGTTGCCAATTTTCGCAACGGAGCGATTAAGGCAAAAATGCGCATGCGCATTGTACGCAGTGCGCATGCGGTAAGTATTTTAGCACAAAACTTAGTAGATTTACTCACGTCCGAATGAAGAATTTTCATCGTTGAAGTGATCGGAGTGTGATTGACAGGAAGTGGGTGTTTCTGGGAGTGTGCGGAAAAACGCAGGCGTGCCAGGAAAAAACGCAGGAGTGTCTGGAGAAACGGGGGAGTCGCTGGCCGAATGCAGGGCGTGTTTGTGACGTCAAACCAGGAACGAAACGGCCTGAGCTGATCGCAATCTGTGAGTAGGTCTGGAGCTACTCAGAAACTGCTAAGAATTTTCTATCGCAATTCTGCTAATCTTTCGTTCGCAATTCTGCTAAGCTAAGATACACTCCCAGAGGGCGGCGGCCTAGATTGTGCAATGCTGCTAAAATCTGCTAGCGAGTGAACAACTCGGAATGACTCCCATTGTGTTCAGTTCTGGAGGCCATATCTTCAAAAGGATATTATTACATTAGAGACTGTACAAAGAAGGGCAACTAAAATGGTGCATGGTCTACATCACAAATTTTTGCAGCGCTGCGATCAGGTCAAAACTGCCCGTGCGTATGCACCGCAGTACGCAGGTGCATTGCACGGGTACAAAGCTGATCGGCGCTCAGTGCTCGGTTTGTGCGAAGAATCCATTCGCATGGCCGTTCGCAAGGAGATTGACAGGAAGAAGGCGCTTGTAGGTGGCAACTGACCATTTTCAGGGAGTGGTAGGAAAAACTTAGGCGTTCCTAAGTGTTTGCAGGGAGGGTTCCTGACGTCAATACCGGTCCTAGACCGGCTGATGTGATCGCAGCGTCTGAGGAAGTCCTGATCTGTGCAGAGACTGCACAAGATCTTTTCGTACAGCTCTGCTACACATGCGTTCACAAACTTACAAAGCGAAAATACACTCCCCTATGGTCGGCGACTATCTGTTCGCAGCAGTGTAAAAAAAAAACCCTAGCGAGCAATCAGGTCTGAATTAGGCCCCAAATCTCCCACCCCTGCAGTCTGGTGAGTTGAGTAATGTCTGCGGGGTGGGTGGGGAGAGGCGAGGCGGGGCGGGACGTGGTGGACACACAGTAAAAAAGCCATCCTAGACCCAAGGACATGCAGTGAGACATTGGAAATTTGAGGGAAAATTACTACACAGAAAGGGTAGTGGACAAATGGAATAGCCTCCCATCAGAGGTGGTAGAGGGTAAGACAGTACAGACATAATGATATCCTTACAAAGAAATAAGGCTCAAAAAGGTTTAAGATAAAAATATGGTATGTGTGTATGCACCTTTAGGGGAAGATGTATCAAGCCTTGGAGAGAGATACAGTATCAGCCAATCATCTCCCGTCAGTTTTCAAACACGGGGCTAGATGCATCATCGCTCGAAGAGTGATAAAATGGAGAGTGACAAAGTACCAGCCAATCAGCTCCTAACTGACATTTTTCAAACACAGCCTGTGACATGGAAGTTAGGAGCTGATTGGCTGGTGCTTTTTCACTCTCCATTTTATCACTCTTCGAGCGATGATGCATCTAGCCCCGTGTTTGAAAACTGACGGGAGATGATTGGTTGGTACTTTATCTTTCTCCACTTTTTATTTCTCCAAGCTTTAAAACTGTTCATATCCCCCCTTAAGCACTCAGATTTACCAAGGGTGTAATACCGGAGATTTTGGATGCATGTCTTTCTTAGCAAACATCTGCGCTCACAGCGGCCATCACCATAGTTTTTTTTTTTTTTTCTATAGGGACAGCTCTTTAACAAGCTCCAATAACTTATGTTCTGTTCTTTTCAGACCTTGCCTTCTAATGGCACTAGCCCGCAGCTCCCTATGGTGGAAGGTAGGGATCTTGCATTGCAATCCCTCTCCAGCACTCTTGGAGTTTCGTTACCAGGTCGGACCCAAGAGTATAGTGATAGTGCAAGTTATCACTTTACTTCTTACTGACCGCCTGGATGGGCTCTTATTGGAGTCTGTGTCCTGGTGACTTCGCAATAGTAATTGCCCTCTGTTCCTTACAGGAGTAGTATGTTGCATTGAGATATATATATATATATATATATATATAAACACAGAAGTATCCTTATCTCGCGCCAACTCAAGAGCGACACACTGGGAGAGGTCTTTGTTGGGAGACCTCAGGAACATACAAAGAAAAACACAGATTCCCAAGTGCGCTAGTGATGTAATGTAATTACACAATTCTTCCAGCGTTTATTTCATCAGAAAATGTGGACTAGAGGATGTTTAGATCTGGGGACCTGTAACAGACACCCCTCACCAAAAAGTCACCCAAACAAGAGGCCAACAGGCCAATTAATAAAAGGTTATTTTAATAACATATGATTTTTATACACAATATAAAATTATATCAATAAAACACAGCCACAACCAACATGTTTGTAAGATGGATTCTAGATACTCCCTCACCTTTTTCAAGGTGCGAGCTCGAAGGGAGTATCTTCACAAACTAGGGTGCGATTTTCTGACTGACAAAGTCAGAAAATCGCACCCTAGTTTGTGAAGATACTCCCTTCGAGCTCGCACCTTGAAAAAGGTGAGGGAGTATCTAGAATCCATCTTACAAACATGTTGGTTGTGGCTGTGTTTTATTGATATAATTTTATATTGTGCATAAAAATCATATGTTATTAAAATAACCTTTTATTAATTGGCCTGTTGGCCTCTTGTTTGGGTGACTTTTTGGTGAGGGGTGTCTGTTACCGGTCCCCAGATCTAAACATCCTCCAGTCCACATTTTCTGATGAAATAAACGCTGGAAGAATTGTGTAATTACATTACATCACTAGCGCACTTGGGAATCTGTGTTTTTCTATATATATATATATATATATATATATATATATATATATATAAAATGTAGTTAAAATGCCTCCGGATGGGTTCCTGCACACGGGGTTGGGTTAAGTTTAAACACTAGAATTGGGGGTTAGGATGCAGGGACGGGAAGGTTATGGGTATGGGAGGTTAGAGTTAGGCACTTGGAAGGGGAGGTTAGAGTTAGGCACCAAGAGGTGAGGGTTAGGGAAGGGAGGGTTAGGCACCCACAAAGGAGGGTAGGGGGCAGGGAATGTCAGTATTTTGATGGGATCCGGCATCCCATCCATTGGGATATCATACTGAATCTTTTATATATATATATGAAAAAAGGGGGGATGAAGGATATATAGCGACCAAGGTGTCAGTATAATAAGTATATAGTTGCCAATTTTGTTAAATTAATAGATATTTATTCACGTACAATTACAAATAAAAGAAACATCTAAAAAAATGGGACAATAATAAAAACACAACTGAACTAAAAGCACTTAAATGAATAGTATAAAACTACAATAAAAACAAGTAAGAATTTTTCCTTATCTTAGATGAGGTAGGTGAATGTTCCCAACGTGTTTCGTCTGATAAGACTTCTTCAAAGGGTAAGGGTACAATGGACCTGCAAGTCTATTTATAGCAATTATAGCATGGTGGGAGGGTCCTAGCTTAACAGGGAGTCATGTGATACAATCATATGTGGAATATCACTGACCTGGTCTGGAAGTGCTGTGGACTCGGGGCTTCTTCCGGTGACCGGGAAGAGGAACCGCTACTGGGTCGCAGCAGAGATGGCCGGATGTAGGTCTTCCTCATGCAGGATTAGGACGGTAGGCAGAAGGCACGGGTGGGCGCTTGAAGGTCTCCTGAAAGACAAGACTTGTAAAGGTGCTGATGAATTGGTGGAGAGTACCAAAAGCTCACCGTGAGTGATGTTGTGGTGCTAGAGGCACGGAGGTGCTGAGGCACGGAGGTGCTGAGGCACGGAGATGCTGGAGGCACGGAGGTGCTGAGGCACGGAGATGCTGGAGGCACGGAGATGCTGAGGCACGGAGGTGCTGAGGCACGAAGATGCTGAGGCACGGAGGTGCTGAGGCACGGAGATGCTGGAGGCACGGAGGTGCTGAGGCACGGAGGTGCTGGAGGCACGGAGATGCTGAGGCACGGAGGTGCTGAGGCACGAAGATGCTGAGGCACGGAGGTGCTGAGGCACGAAGATGCTGGAGGCACGGAGGTGCTGGAGGCACGGAGATGCTGAGGCACGGAGGTGCTGGAGGCACGGAGCTCTGGAGATCACAGGTACAGTAGTAGTAGCGATGATACTCAGGCGCCGGAGCTCTGCCCGGCGTCTGAATTTGTACTTCCCGCCAGCACCTGATTGGAGGAGCGCCGATGACGTCACCCGTCCCCAGTGAACGTCGGGCGCACCCGCGACGTCCACACTACGGGCGCCGGACGGAGCGCCGGGAGGAAGAGACCGCCAGCGAGGACGACCGCCCGGACAGCCAGCACCCCCGGAGAGACAAGGCCGGCGGCCGCGGCGGCAGTATGACATGGAATACATTTAATCTACTTATATAATGCAGTCTGAAAGATATTAATCTATTAGGAATTCACAGTCAATAAAAACTATTTGATCTCAGCAGTTTTGGAGGAGTAAATACTGTTAAAAAGTCAGTTTGAAGCATAAACGCGGAACTTCCGCCACACTTCCGGTGACGGAGGCCGCGATATGTCACTTCCGTCCCACTTCCGCTGCCGTCCGCGGCGGCGCAAGGTCATTCAATGCAGCCTTAGAGTATCAGCCAGGGAATAGAAAGTCTTATGATCTGTCCTCTCACGGCGGCCATATTTGATAGGACATTGTCCATAGTTAACAGGCATTCGTGTCCATTTTCTTGTGGTGTATCTAGCCCAGCTTAGATCCGGTAACCATGGTGATCGTTCCACATAAAAAATAAAGATATATAGCATCAGGGATGTACTTTATCAGTTCATAATCATACAATAATATCTTCCAAGCGGTGGTCTCATAATGTGTCATATTATTAGGACAAGTGCAAGTGCACTTGGAAGGGAGGGAAAGGGGAAGAAGTATGTGGGGGTAGGGGTGTGGATATTCCAATTCTGTACGGGAATGCAGTGATAGCGGATAAATAAAAAGATAATACCGTGTTTTATAAGAAAGGGGCGATCTCATAATTGTCATTAAATCCTTTTGGCTGTAATGTCTGCAGTTGGAATATCCAGAACATCTCTCTGCGTGACAATTTATTGGCGAGATCTCCTCCTCTTTCTCCTAATTTCACCAGTTCTATGGCCTTAAACGTAAGGGCTTCTGGATTGGAGTTGTGTGTTGAGGTAAAATGTTGGGAGACAGCGTGACTCTCCACTTTATTTTTAATATTCCTCACGTGTTCCTGTATCCTCAGTTTTAGTGGCCTCTTGGTCTTCCCGACGTACTGTTTACCACAATCACACTCCAGGAGATATATGACAGATTGGGTATTGCAGTTCATGTATTCCTTGATCCTGTATTCCTTTTTCTTCTTCATGTCCGTAAAGGTTTTTCTGTTGGGGTGTAGATATCTGCATACATTGCATCGCCCGCACTTATAGGAGCCCTCGCATTTGGGCCAGGTGTGATCTCTGTCTTGGTCAGTCTTCAACATGCTTGGGGCTAGAATGTCCTTCAGGTTTCGTGATTTTTTAAAAACTATCTCTGGGTGAGGAGGGAGGATTTCCTTGAGGATGGGATCCATGAGCAGTATTCGCCAGTGGTTCCTGAAAGACTCTCTAATGGATTTTTCTTGTCGATTGAACGTGGTTATGTATATATATATATATATATATATATATATATAGTGTTCTTCAGTTTGCCAGCTGTTGGGATCCTGGCGCTCAGTATACCGGCGCCGAAATCCCGACACCCGGCATACTGACACCTTTTCTCCCTCTTGGGGGTCCACGACCCCCCTGGAGGGAGAATAGATAGTGTGGCGCGCGTAGCGAGCCCGCAAGGGGCTCATTTGCGCTCGCCCAGCTGTCAGTATGCTGGTGGTCGGGATTCCGGCGCTGGTGTGCTGGTCGCCGGCATACCATACTACACCCATATATATATATATGTATACCACTTGATTACAGAAGGTGGTAGAAAGTCAGGATGAACAGATAATTAGTGTTATTTAACAAAATTGCACAAAGGGGCAAATCTGCACCACATCCAAAACACTTATACATCAATTGGGTGCCCCTGGCTCTAGCAGTACTAACCACAGTGGTAACCCCTGTCAGTGGGGAAACTTGACGGTTTCTGCCTAGTTAACCACGATTGTAATAGTACCTGCTCTGTTATATATATATATTTTATTTATTGGTAGATTGGGGCAATAAGGGATTTTCTTTCTCTATGCAATAAGCACTTATAATTAAAGAGACCCTTACCCTTGCGGTAGGAGCGGATTGATGAATGGGCCTTTAGGTTTCCGGCTACAATAGAGGTCTTTCCCATAGTTGCTGCGGGACTATGCTGCCATTGTATTCTTAGGATAAGGCTCGGCATGATGGAGTAAATAGTTGGCAGGGAGGAACAAAGCAGAGATGTCATTCTGCCAGATTCTGTGATGCGGCAGTGGCTGAGCGGACGGACTATTACACAGCTACCCTGAGGTCATTTTTTGTGTATCTCTTTCTAATCACAATCAATCACTGTTTGTACAAAGCTGGGAGACATCAGTCTGCTGTTTTTGATGCGCTTCCTTATGCTGAGGCTTCGATTTCACTTAGTATCTGTGCGTGTGATGTGGCTGCCGTGGATAATGCCTGAAACAAACATATGGATTTCCTTAGAAACCTCTAATAAGACTTTAGTTTTGTTTTAGCAGGACTGGTAGCAGTAATCTACAGTTTCTTTGCTGGCTTTGGTATGTGTCATACTATCTGCATAATACAAATTGTGGGCCTGATTCAGACCTGATTGCGGGCGATTATAGAACTACTGCGCATGTGTATGCACCGCAATGCGGAAACAGCGACAGGATGGTGCAAAAATTTCGATTGCACGGGCGTTCACAAGGTGATTGACAGGAAAAGAACGTTTGTGGGTGGTAACTGGCCGTTTTCTGGGAGTGTCAGGAAAAACACAGGCGTTCCCAAGCGTTTTCAGGGCGGGTGTGTGACATCCGCTCCGGCCCCCGATCTGCCTGATTTCTTCGCTCTGGAGGAGTAAGTATTGGGCTCCGCACAGACTGCACACACTGCACAGAATGGGAAAAACATTCGATGGTGAGTGTGATGTGAACGGTTTTGCAGATGTCCGCTGACTGAGGGGGATTTTCGCACGGTGTACACATGCGATCGCACACTTGCACGGGGCGAATTATACATTACACTGGGTGCGCATTCTCTAGTGCTGGGATGGAGAACCTTTGGCCCTCCAGCTGTTGCTGAACTACACATACCAGCATGTCCTGCAACAGTTCTGCAATTTGGTCATGCTAAAACGGTTGCAGGGCATGCTGGGATGTGTAGTTCAACAACAGCTGGAGGGCTGAAGGTTCCCCATCCCTGCTCTAGTGTTTATCCTCTAGTGCTGGAGCATCAGGGAGGTGGAGACTGGTGACACAGGGGGTCATTCCGACTTGTTCGCATACTGCCGTTTTGCGCAGCGATCAGGTCACTACTGCGCATGCACCGCAATGCGCAGGCACGTTGTACGGGTACAAAGCGGATCTTTGCTGAGTGATGCATTTAACGAAGAATCC
Source organism: Pseudophryne corroboree (assembly GCF_028390025.1). NCBI lineage: Eukaryota > Metazoa > Chordata > Amphibia > Anura > Myobatrachidae > Pseudophryne > Pseudophryne corroboree. The sequence goes on from NC_086446.1 coordinate 745,712,150, forward strand.
ATTCGCACAGCCAATCGCAAGGAGATTGACAGGAAGAAGGCGTTTATGGGTGTCAACTGACCGTTTTCTGGGAGTGTTTGGGAAAACACAGGCGTATCCAAGCGTATGCAGGGCGGATGTATGACGTCAATTCCGGGACCGGACAGGCTGAAGTGATCGCAAGGGCTGAGTAAGTTCAGACTTACTCAGAAACTGCACAAAATGTTTTTGCAGAGCTCGGCTACACAGGCGTTTGAACACTTGCAAAGCGAAAATACACTCCCCTATAGGCGGCGACTATCTGCTCGCAGCGCTGCAAAAAGTAGCTAGCGAGCAATCAACTCGGAATGACCCACACAGTTCCTTCTGCAGTGGTTAGAGACAGTTCTTCCTGCAGTGGAGAGAGAGAGACAGTTCTTCCTGCAGTGGAAAGAGAGAGACAGTTCCTCCTGCAGTGGAAAGAGAGACAGTTCCTCCTACAATGTGTCACGATCCAGGTAATTCCTTATCAGTATTTACCTTTCAAATGCCTCCTGAGTGTCCCAGCGTTCCAATCCTGGATTCCATCTGCACTGTCTGCATGCAGCACGCTGCATCTCATTGTCTCTAATCTCTTCACTGTGATTCTGGCAGCTTCATGGTTAAAGCTCACATTCAAGTTACACATACTTGCCTACCTGACCCTCTCCATGAGGGAGAAAATGCTCTGTTTACTTCCTGGACTTTCCTGGTAATGTATGATTGCCATCACCTGTGGTGAAACACCTTTCTTATCAATTAACTAGCTCACCACAGGTGATGGCAATCATACATTACCAGGAAAGTCCAGGAACAGAGCATTTTCTCCCTCATGGAGAGGGTCAGGTAGGCAAGTATGAGTTACAAACAATCTTTCCCTCCAAAAGCTAACATGGGCGCAGCCATGTTTGCTTTTATCACATGTTACTTTTCAGCCTATCAGCTGCACTCTGGTTTCTACCTAATTATCCAGCAGCTGCACTCTAGACTCTGCTTAATCAGCCAGCCAATCCCTGTTTCCCAGCTGGTATAAATATCTTGTTCCTGGGCTGGAAAGATGTCAGTGCTTCAATTGTCTTTAGTGATCCCAGTGTGCAGTACCATACCTCCCAACATGACCCTCTCCAGGAGGGACAGAATGCTCTGCTCCTGGACTTACCACATAATTTATGATTGCCATCACCTGTGCTGTAACACCTTTCTTATCCAGTAACCTGTTCTACACAGGTGCCGGCAATCATAAATTAAGAGGGAAGTCCAGAAGCAGAGCATTGTGTCCCTCTTGGAGAGGGTCATGTTGGGAGGTATGCAGTACTCCCATGGACTTTCTCTGCAGTACAGCCTGACTCTGCAGTGTCTCATCATTGCACCCTGTGACTGGCAGTTACCCGACACCGGCTTCCAGCGGTGCTCTGCCCTGCTAGTAACAATCAGTGTTCTGCCATCGATCCCCAGTAACCATCGGTGTTCTGCCATCGATCCCCAGTAACCATCGGTGTTCTACCATCGATCCCCAGTAACCATCGGTGTTTTGCCATCGATCCCCAGTAACAATCGGTGTTCCGCCATCGATCCCCAGTAACCATCGGTGTTCCGCCATCGATCTCCAGTAACCATCGGTGTTCCGCCATCGATCTCCAGTAACCATCGGTGTTCCGCCATCGATCTCCAGTAACCAATTATCCAGCAGCTGCACTCTAGACTCTGCTTAATCAGCCAGCCAATCCCTGTTTCCCAGCTGGTATAAATATCTTGTTCCTGGGCTGGAAAGATGTCAGTGCTTCAATTGTCTTTAGTGATCCCAGTGTGCAGTACTCCCATGGACTTTCTCTGCAGCACAGCCTGACTCTTCAGTGTCTCATCATTGCACCCTGTGACTGGCAGTTACCCGACACCGGCTTACAGCTTCCAGCGGTGCTCTGCCCTGCTAGTAACCATCGGTGTTCCGCCATCGATCTCCAGTAACCATCGGTGTTCCGCCATCGATCTCCAGTAACCATCGGTGTTCCGCCATCGATCTGATCTTCCATTACACTGGTATCTGACACCATTTCACAGCTCACCACCTGTGTCGGTTCTATCCGGCATTTCCCGGCAGTTCAGTCATCAGCTTCTGTTTCCCATCAGCTACCCAGTGCATCGGTGTTGGTAAGGACATATCATCTCCAAGTCCTTCAAGACTGTGCTTAATTATACCACACCTAGAGACTGCTTATATGCACTCCTGGGAACTGTGACTTATATGCTGTTCTTAATATTGCTAACTGCCGACATATGCTTGTGAGCTGAGTTTCAATAAAACCTTTGAACTTTCCTTTGTTGTCGTGGTCACGCCTTCGGGCATCTGTGGTAAAGATTCCCTGCATGTCTAAGAACCCTGTACTGCCTCCCAGGTTCACATATACCTCAGCCCCTACAACTGAGGCTTCCCCTGGTCAGCACAGCCCTCAGTTGTGACACAGTGGAGAGAGAGATGGATAGTTCCTCCTGCAGTGGAGAGAGAGACAGTTCCTCCTGCAGTGGAGAGAGAGAGACAATTCCTCCTGCAGTGGAGAGAGAGAGAGACAATTCCTCCTGTAGTGGAGAGAGAGAGAGACAGTTCCTCCTGCAGTGGAGAGAGAGAGACAATTCCTCCTGCAGTGGAGAGAGAGACAGTTCCTCCTGCAGTGGAGAGAGAGACAGTTCCTCCTGCAGTGGAGAGAGAGAGACAATTCCTCCTGCAGTGGAGAGAGAGAGACAATTCCTCCTGTAGTGGAGAGAGAGAGACAGTTCCTCCTGCAGTGGAGAGAGAGAGAGAGACAATTCCTCCTGCCGTAGAGAGAGAGAGAGAGAGTGAGACAGTTCCTCCTGCATTGGAGAGAGAGAGACAATTCCTCCTGCAGTGGAGAGAGAGAGACAATTCCTCCTGCAGTGGAGAGAGAGAGACAATTCCTCCTGAAGTGGAGAGAGAGAGATAGTTCCTCCTGCAGTGGAGAGAGAGAGAGACAATTCCTCCTGCCGTAGAGAGAGAGAGAGAGTGAGACAGTTCCTCCTGCATTGGAGAGAGTGAGACAGTTCCTCCTGTAGTGGAGAGAGTGAGACGGTTCCTCCTGTAGTGTGTGCCTGAGCGGGACGGAGAGCAGTGGTCAGTGTGTGTTCCTCCCAACGGGAGTCAGTCTGCACGGACGTGCAGCCTTCCATCCCATACAGTCAGAGTAACTACCTTACCACAGCCGCATGACGTATAGCCATAAGTACTGTGCTTTCACTGTACCAGCTCTCTCTCTCTCTCTTTTATATATATATATATATATATATATATATATATATATATGTGAGTGAGTTACTGCTGCGGCAGAACATCTTCCGCATTAACAAGTGTTGTCTGTGTATGTTAATAAACCAGCGTTCTGGTTAACTATCAATTGTGTGGATTAACATCACTATCAAACACCGCAACACTCTGCCAACAACCTGTACCTGAGCATGGATATCCTTAAAACCAGGACTGTTGCCTGATGCCTTGAGGACTGCGTCTGGGAAGCACTGGCCTAATGTAAATATCTATGTATTCAGCTTCCCCCTACAGAGTGATCTTGGTTTCATTTTAACAAGTTGCTTATTTCAAGTTATCATTTTAAAAGCTATTCCACCGTCTTGGAAAATGTTCTCCTTGCCTCCAGGATTTCTGGGAGTCTTGCCACACGTTCCGTTGACTAGACTAACCTCCCAGATCATTCGGAAGTAAGCAATTCATGGGCTTGATGACACAATGCGTGGCGAAGGGCAGAATTGAACAGTGGGGGGCAGCCTGTGATGGCACGTTTCTCTATTCCACCTCTACCACTCTTCAGGGATCTCCCAGAGAAGAGGATTTCAGAAATATATGTTTGCCCCCATCCCTAACTAAACGAAAGTTTAAGGGGAGACCAATGACAAACAACAGTCAGGAGTGGGTGTCTTCTGATTGGTCCTCCTGCTATCCCCCCTCCTTCCCTCCAGTGCTATTTAAAGGTTGTTAACAGAGGTTGATTTGCTGGTTCTTTATTACAGATCTGATGGAGCACTGGGAGAAAGAAGCTCTCCCCTTACTTTGTCTACAAGAGAGTATGACATACTGTAGACATTTTGGGGGTCATTCTGACCCGGTCGCACTCTGCAGTTTATCGCAGCGGTGTGATCGGGTCAGAACTGCGCATGTGCCAGCGCCGCAGTGCGCTGGCGCATGCCAGACGGTTGAAGGCTGTCGGGCTGCTACGATCGCCTCTGCCTGATTGACAGGCAGAGGCGGTCGCTGGGGGGGACGGCGGCGTTTGGCCGCCGTTTCATGGGCGCAGTCCAGCCATCGCAGGCATTGCCGGACCGAACGGGGGGCGAGCCGCAGCGGCTGCGTGACGTCACACGCAGCTGCTGCGGGCCGGGGAGCGATGAGTAGCTCCCAGCCAGCACGCTAAAGCTGCGCTGGTCGGGAGCTACTCTTGAAGGGCAAAGGCATCGCCGCTGTGCGATGCTTTTGCACTTCTACTCTGGCACTGACATGCGGGGCGGGATAGCCCTGTGTTGGGCGTCCCCCCGCATGTCAGTGTGAATGAACGTAGCTGTGCTAAATTTAGCACAGCTACGATCATCTCGGAATGATCCCCTTTATTCCTAGGAGCCTTTTCATACCACTCAGCCGTGTCCTTATAACAAACCATCTCTGTTACATTTGGCTTTTGAAGCTGTTTTAGACTGTTAGGACAGAAGCAGAATCCTTTAAATCAAAGACACTCAAAAACTGATGAGATGTGAAATAACAGAGCTTGCCCACCACATCTCCCCAATTTGTGTTTAACCTTCACATGGGCTGTTAACCATCCTGGGAAAAGGTAATTACAAAGTAGATCTAGAACAGTTAATTAAATGTGCTTTGAAAGGGCTCTCTGTAAGTAGGAAGCAAAACACAGTATCTGCGAGAGGGAAGTCGGCGACTGCTACAGGGGCTAATGGCTTTTGTTCAGCCGCCTGATAATTGTCAGGCCAGTGAATAGCTTAATCTGAGGAAGATATTTTATACTGATTTTTGAAGCCGAAATGTCTTCTAATCTTTCAGAGAGGAAGAGATTACCGCTGATAAAGGCTCACTTGGATGCTTTCCTTGTACTTCATCAGGGGGTTATTTGTTAATTTCACACATTAGCCAAAGATCGAAACAGCAGAGATTACAGAACCCAAAGACGGCCGTAGTTTTATTGCTGCAACCAAGACTGTGTCGTTTTTGCGTATAGTCTGTAGGTGGCACTGTCTCCACTGTTGTGTGGGGAGAAATTTGACCACAAACAGAAATGACCTTCTTCAGGCTGTGAAGATCATACTGATAAAAATACAATTTAGAATTAAATGTAATAGGAATGTTGTGTCTTTTTAATTAAAATACAAAGTTCAGCTATGGTTAACTTTCCGGAACATCCTTACAATACATTGTACTTGCCTACTCTCCCGAAACCTGGCTGGAACTCACGATTTTCAGGTAGTTCCCCGTACCTCCGGAAGAGTGGGCATCCCTCCCACATTCTGCCCACTTCCCAGTGAGGTGGCCAAAATAGGCATAGTAATCCATGGTCTGGGAGGAGGGGACAAGGCCTATTGATGTGATTCTATGGTAATTTTGTCATTTGTGCCCGCCCCTATTCAAATATACAGCCATTCTGTCAAGAGGGTGTGTGGCCTAATGATGCAAATAGTCCAGTCCCATCACCACCCACCTGCATCTCATCTTCAGGGTTCTCCTGGACAGGAAACTTTTAGAGTAGGCAAATACTGTATGTTCTTAGCAGTAATCCCTGAATAATACCTATTTTCACTCCAAGTGATGCTATGTGGCACTACTCCTCTGCATGCCATCTACAAGTACAATGTTAAAGATTTTTGCAGCATGTTCTTGTGTAAACCACCAGTGTTTGTCGCCAGCAGCAGTGGCGGCACTGGGGTTGGTGACACCTGGTGCAGCCAAGAGCCTCCCTGCAAGCGCCAGAAAAGGGGGTGTAGTTTTGTGAGTAGGGGGCATGGCCTTGCAGAAGTCCCTCACTGACTCCACTACAACAGGGGGCATGGCCTTGTGGAAAGCCCCCGATTATCATGCTTCGGGAGGGGTAGGGGTTGTTGCCCAGCATCAATACAGGGGGTGTGGCTTTATGGGAAGCCCCAATTATCGCACTCATCCCCGAAGATGCTGGGCTGGTCCCGGCGACTGTGGCTGCACTGCCGGAGTTTTGCAGGATCCGGCTCCTGTCACTGCGGAGGAATCGGCATTTTGCATTTTGGTGTCACCCCCTGCAAGGGTGAAACCCAGATGTGATCTGTACTCCATTGTGACGCCTCTGGCCTGCTGTAAGTGGCTTTCAGGGTGACTGAGTAATGGGACAAGCAAAAAATTTTCTATTTTCCCTGCTACCTAGACATTGCATTATGTGTTCAGTTTGGAAATGCCATGTCCTTCTGGGGTTTTTATGGAAAAAGAAATCCGTAGCGATGTAAGGTATATCGTAGTTGGGCTTTCCATGCTAGGCCATTACAATGTCTGCAAGTTGGTAAGACTTATTGGAGTCTCTTGTAGCTCTTCATGGTGCCCCCAATTAAACCCCTCTGCCCACCAACTATAAAATGGACAGAAAGGACTTATTCTGGACTCACAGATGTCTCCACATAAACCTGTCCTCAAATCGGGCCACATACTGTAGTCCTGTTTGGAGAGCCGTGGACTTTGCAACTTAGCTGTGCCTTCTTCAGAGGTGGACACAATGCTCGTCTATGTATGCAGCGACTCGGAGAAGATATACTAATACCACAGTCACTGGGGCGCCGGTTCTGAGAAGCTGGTGGCATCTCAGATCCGCCCCTTGCATACAAAGGTGCAGCATCGGATGCACATCAGTTACACCGTTGGAACTCTGAGCGTCCCTGTGGTAGCTCAGAATACCCATCGCACTGGGGCCAGAACTACTAGGTTGCAGTCGCTGGCTCCAACACGCCCCCAGTATCAACGCACATGTGTTTTACTAGCTATCCCTTTTTACTTCCCACAAACGCTCACTACCTGTAACCACCTGTCACGCACTTTGCAAATAAATCCTCACTACATATGTATATGCCATTGCTGATCAGCCGCCACGCATGTGCAGTCAAACAAACATTGCTGACATCCGCATCATTGCTGCAAACATCGGCAGTACTACTGTATGCATGCACGTGAGTCGCATTGTCCATGCAACCTGATGGTTAGCGCATGGAGACTCAAAATTAATTTGGATGCAGGGAGTATGGATTTAAGTGGGCATTCCAGGGGGGGGGGGGGGGGGTAACAAGGGGGTGGCTAGGCAGATGTCGGTTTATCACTGACAGAGGCTGCATATAAAGTCGCAGAATCGGTCACACAGGACGCCATGTTTAGATGGAGAATTTGCGTCTGCCATGGCGCTGAGTCATAGGGCTGAGTTTGGATGGTGTGTCTGATGGTGTAGTGTTTAAAATTGTCAAATCACTGCTGTCAGGGCCAGATTAGAACCATATGGACCTGGGGCTGAAAATGTTCATGGACCCATTGTGAGAAGAGGAGGAGGTGTGACCAGTGCGGTGCAGGTGTGGCTAGTGTTGTGTGGGTGTGGCCAGTACTGTGTGGGTGTGGTCTGTGCCATACGTGCAGGTATACTATCAGCCCCAATGTCTCCCTAATTATGTAAAAGTAGAAAAATAGAATGTAGGAAAATAAAAACACAGTTACCTATGAGCTGCCATGACGATGGACCTATTTGTATGTGGAGACCTGAGGCTGCAGCCCCATTGTTAATCTGGCCTTGATTGCTATCCCCTTTGCTGTTATATTACTGTATGTCAGTGTGATTGTAGACTGGTGCTAGGGAAATCTTTTCATACTAAAGTGCCACCTTTGCATAGTAGCAGTGATGTAAGTCACATTAGTGAATGATGCTCCATCGTGACCCATTTCATAGAGCGTTTAATCATCCTACTCGGTGTACATTCCTTAGTGAGCTCTTCTCATTTCCCATACTCTAGTTTCCTTGCAATAGGAGTTTCTACAGATAATTGAAATCATAACGCAAGCCTGCCCAGGCCTCTGCAATCTCCGGCCGGCTGAATGCTATCAGAATGTATGATTTTGTCCCTCCGGAGCAGCAGTTATTTAGGCGAGGAAGGATGGAGAAGATGATTTGTAGAGAAGATAATCAGGCTAGAGCAAACAAAATACCTGTTCCACTGATGTGGATTTGCTCCTTGCAAATTGCATTGCAAGTCATCTAACATTTTCTAGGGTCGTGGAGTGCACTGTGTCCAATCTGAACTTCTAGAGTTTATAATGACAGGTCGATGTGCCATCAGAATAGAAAATTGGATAATCTGGATCAATATTCCTATCTTAATGATGATTCCTACATTTGCTAGGTGCATTAGCTGCCCCGACTTCTCAGACACACCCCTCTCAGAATGCTCTGGTTCTCTCTGACGCTGCTTAGCTGGTGTGGAGCAAGCACAGGCAGAGAAGGGTTGCCCCCCGTATAATAAAGAGGGGGCTGTTTGTCTCTGTGTGATGTTACAAGCAGCAGTACCACAGTCTCACTTGATCAATGACTTAGAGAAGTAGGGCTAGCCATCCAAACAGGAACATGGAATTGTTGCAGCATGGTTGTCATCGCAACATGGCTTGAGATGGCAAGAAGCCCTCGTCTGCAAACCATTCAGTGGTTGAACCATCAATGGTATGCTGGTGCACAATCGTAGCAGACACCTGAAGGTTACGTATGCACAAAGGAACTCTGCTTCCTGGTGACCACAGCAGGAGTGATGTCAGCCGCCATCGGAAAGAAGGATGCGGAGGTAGAAGCCATGACAATCCTAGGTTCACTGGAAAAAGCAGCTCTGTCAGTTCAGAAACATTGGTGTTGCCAACTATCGGTTTCCGATGGCCATCCCTACAGAGAAGCACCAATGGGCTGTCAAGGAGAAAGCATGACAGGGCCATTCAACTTAATTTAAATAAATACTCCTCTTCCCTATTGTCAGTCTATTTCATTGAAGTAACAGGACAACCAGTGAACAGTGTGTGACAAATAAACTATCAGTGTTTTAATGGCACCAAGATGTAGCACCTCTAACGAACCACCTTAAGGTAGCATTAGCCTTGCACTATTTCCCACAATGCTGCCATCAGTGCTTTAAGGCTTTTTTAGCCAGTGTGCAGCAGAGCTTACGGATCACAAAATCAGAATAAGGTGGATGCAATGCTAATGTTTGCGTGGTTGTCCAATGTTTTTCGTACTGCGCATACGTGCAAGCGTTCTAATGACTGTTATACAATACCAGGAGCATTCTAGTTATAGATATGTAATACAGAGAGAATTCTACTGACTACTGTACTATACAATACAAAGAGCATTTGCGTTATAGATATATAATACAGAGGGAATTCTAGTGACTGCTATAGAATACAGAGAACATTCTAGTGACAGACAAGCAATTCAGATAAACCTCATAAACACACAACTACAGAACATCCTCTGCCTACCTCTTGAATGTGGTATGGTAGTCAAAGTGGCTGTAGGTGGAGCAGCCCAAGACACTTCAAATGATACCAGTGCCATCTGACCCAGTTCTTTCAAAAATTCCAAAATATACAAAAAGATGCATGGACAATTCTTTTGGAAATAAAACACATACCTGTATTGGTATAATTTTTAAGAGTTGCACATGTGCACCCATGGACGTACAGTGGCCCTCATTCCGAGTTGATCGCTTGCTAGCTGCTTTTAGCAGCAATGCAAACGCTAGGCCGCCGCCCTCTGGGAGTGTATCTTAGCTTAGCAGAAGTGCGAACGAAAGATTAGCAGAACTGCACAGGAAAAATTTCTTGCCGGTTCTGAGTAGCTCCAGGCCTACTCCTATCTTGCGATGAATGCAGTCTGTTTAGTTCCTTGTTTGACGTCACAAACACGCCCTGCGTTCGGTCAGCCACTCCCCCGTTTCTCCAGCCACTCCTGCGTTTTTGCTTGGCACGCCTGCGTTTTTTTAGCACACTCCCTGAAAACGCAGAGTTGCCGCCCAGAAACACCCACTTCCTGTCAATCATACTACGAACACTCGAGCGACTGAAAAACGTCGCTCGAGCTTCTGTAAAACTACAAACTTTTGTGTGAAAGTACTTAGCGCATGCGCGTTGCGTACCATGCGCATGCGCATAAATGCCATTTTTTCACCTGATCACTGCGCTGTGAAAAACGTCAGCGAGCGATCAACTCGGAATGAGGGCCAGTAACTGTCGTGGCTTACTTCTTAGCATGTTCTCTTACGTTATAAAATGATGAGCATGCACAACTATATTAGCTGAGGTACTTTTATGCTCCATAAATGAAACCTGGTCCTCTTGTGAAACGGGACATTCATAAAGCCCCTGATATTGCACCGCAAAGTTACAAAATATGTTCCATTTCTTCTGCTGCAAGAACTATGTGAAGATGCACACCAAGGCTGAGAGATAGCTCTTCTTCATACGAGAAGCAGAGCGATAGCATCATAGCAGAGTGGGTTAAACCTCATCTTTGGGGCTGTCTTGTGAGACACCATGTGATTAGTTTGTCCAGAGATGGTTAGGGGTATTTAGTTATGTAGTACGTGAGGCTTTGTGGGCTGTGACAGACTCTTTGTTCCTGCCTTCCCACCTTCCCTCCCTTCCCAATGTTGATTGATTTAGTGGGTGTTGTTTTGTCATTAGCTATTTTTAGGCGGGGAAGAAAGGCAGGTCTATGTTTTGGGTGCGAATTTAGTTAATGTTATGGTTTTGGGTGCGATCACCTTCAGTGACTTTTTTGTCTGATGGGGGCTGTGTCATCACCCTACTGGCTGGGTAGTCATGTTAGAAGGTTGAGTCAAGGGGCAGGTGCGGGTGTGCTGCGGAAGGCGGAGGGGGTCCGGAGGTGCCGCGGGTGGTGGAGGGGCGGGTGCGGGGGTGCCGCCGGTGGGGGAGGGCCAAGTGCGGTGGTGCCGCGATGGGGGATGGGCGGGTGTGGGGAAGGGGCGGGGGTGCCACAAGGGTGCCGTGGGTTGGCAAGAGGCGGGTGCGCCAGGCAAGACGGAAATAGACACTGCTCTCTGCCATCACTCTGGGATCCCAGCTGTTAGCACAGCTCCCAGCAAGCCTATCTCCGCCAGTCTATAGCTGCGGCCGCTCGGGAGCTCGGGAATTGTAGTGTCCGGCCACTCGTCCCTCTGCTCAGGAGCAGCGCACAGGGCTACGTATCCCGGCGGCCCCTCACAGTGGTGGGACAGCGCATTACAGGGCCGCTCTCTGTATGCAGACGAGCTCCTCTCGGTGTGTGACAGGTGAGTAGGTGCGAAGGATGCTCTGTCCTGGGGCCCTTCCCTGCATTCCCTGTATGTACTCAGCAGGAGGAGAGGGGGTCTCACAGTTACACTGGGGTCAGGATATTTATATTGCCCAGATCTGTGGCTCCGCCCAGCGCTGTGACTCAGCCCAGCGTTATACACACAGGCACAGAGTCACAGATCTGGGCTAATATATAGGAGATGTTTTTTAAATAAATAGCTAACAAATTTTACACTGCAAACCCTATGTCTCTGAGTCTTTATTTACAGTACTGTGTATTTATGAAGATATCAATTATATGGTGTGTGCACGGAACACCCCTCAGACGATTGAAGGTTTAAATTATGTTTATATATATCTCTTTTGTTTCCTGTTTGAAATTAACTTTGTAACTTAATGACTTTGAAGGTCTGTTACTGAGGTGCATCATATGGGGATAAAATTAATAAGAGGCCTATGCCCGTCCACCACGTCCGTCTGCCCATCTACTGTATCCATTTAAGTCTCCATATGGTGCTCTGGTCATCTATGCCTCCCCATCCGTCTGTCTGTCTATGCCCACTCCTCGTTCATCTGTCCATCTATGCCCTTATATGGTGCTCTGTCTGTCCGTCTATCCATATATGCCCACATATTGTGCTCTGTCTGTCCATCCATGCACTCCCCATCTGTCTATGCCCCCCACTGCTCGCTCCTCCTCCCTCTCTCCCTAACAAGTAAAGAAGCAGCCGGAAGGGCTTGTCAGGCCCCGATAGTACTGAGAAAGTTTCTAGAGAGAACCGGTGCTAAGCTGTTTATCGAAAACAAATGCATGAGATTGATGTGATCAAAAGTAATAAAAAAACACATTTATTAAAACATGATAGATTTACAAACAGACTATTCTGAGATTCATAAAACAATTGGTGTATAGTTACTGCCAGTTATATTAGGTTCCACAACTGGATCCTGGACTTATAGTGGTAAATAATATTCTCCAGTAGACAAGCACTTATACTGTATTCTAAGCAGCTGGTAAATACCCAATCCACGGCAGAGCAACACAGTCTTTAGGTATGCAGCATGAAGTAGAGCTGGGTAAGATGGTTCAGTGGGTCTCCTGGAGAAATCTGTCCACATTGGTGGTGACCAAAAGTCCATCTCAAGATCCTCCTTTTAGTGAAAAAGAGAGACAGCAACGGCAGAATTGTGCCCTTAACGCGTTTCCCTGGGCTCAGTCACTGAAGCTGGGTACCGAAAAGCAAGGCAAATTGTCCACTTATCTCACGTGTCGCGCCACTACGTCAAGGGGCTGCCTCGTGGTTACCACAACCAAAACAGTGTCTCTCCAAACTGAAGCTGGGTGTTTGCTACCTGATATTGCTATGGGGCGCACAAAGTTCTAATTACGCCCTTACCAGGAAGCTCTCCAGCGGCTGGATAGCCCTGGTTGGTGGCCGCTGATCACTCACTGCAGTGAGTGGCAGGGCACCTGGCTGAGACAGTCAAAGGTTCTCATCTATGTCTTTCCTTCTCCGTCCACAGCATCGGAGAGGAGAGACTTGGTATCAGTTTTGTTTGTGGGTGCCCCCCCTCACCCTAGTTGCCTCAGGGACCCCATAAGCCTTAGTCATTACTCTCCTCCACCATGGAGGAAACACAGGGGAGAAGAATGGTATCCAGATGATCGGTCTACAATGTCTAGGTATACAATCAATATGTCAAGACCATATGGTCGCCATGCATTAGATCGATAGGTACAAAAGGCTGACAGATGAAAGGTCAACAGTGTTTAAGGTCGACAGGTACAAAATGTCGACAGGTTTAAATGTTTGACATGACAATGGTCAATGCACAAATGGTCACATGCTTTTGGGGTTTTTCATATGTTTTCCCAAAATTTGCTTGATTTACCATCCACGTGGGCTGTGATTGGGAATAGTAACTTGTGGTGAGTGAAGCAGTAGTGGGGTGGGGCACCTTGCCCGAAGAGTGGCGAGCGTCCTCATTTCTACTGATAGGGGTCAATACAATATTTTGCCCCAAGAATACATTGACCGTTGTCATGTCGACCCTTTCACCTTGTCAACCTTTTGTACCTTTTGACCTTAACCACTGTCGCCCTTTTGTACCTGTCGACCTGTTTTACTTGTCGACCTAATGCACATCAACCACATGTTGTCGACCTATTGATTGTCTACCTAAAACATTGTAGATCTATAATACCATACCAGAGACGAATGAGGAGGGTGTGTGCTACAGGAAAATGGCCACCACTCCCTAGCACACTGATGGCTACATAAGTTGGTATGTAACCGAGGGTTTGTTCTGCATTACAGGGGCGTGTGCTGCATTACAGGGGGTGTGTGCTGCATTACAAGTGATGTATGGTTCAGTTGCGGGGGGGTGCTGCATTACAGGGCGGGTGTGCTGCATTACAGGGTGTGTGTGCTGCATTACAATTGATGTGTACTGCATTATAGGGGGGGGGGGGTGCTGCATTACAGGGTGTGTGTGCTGCATTACAGGGGATGTGTGCTGCATTACAGGGGGGGTGTGCTGCATTACCAGTGATGTATGGTTCAATTGCGGGGGGGGGGGGGGGGTGCTGCTGCATTACAGGGCGGGTGTGCTGCATTACAGGGTGTGTGTGCTGCATTACAATTGATGTGTACTGCATTATAGGGGGGGGTGCTGCATTACAGGGTGTGTGTGCTGCATTACAGGGGATGTGTGCTGCATTACAGGGGGTGTGTGCTGCATTACATGGGGTGTGTGCTGCATTACAGGGTGTGTGTGCTGCATTACAGGGGATGTGTGCTGCATTACAGGGGGTGTGTGTTGCATTACAGGGTGTGTGTGTTGCATTACAGGGTGTGTGTGCTGCATTACAGGGTGTGTGTGCTGCATTACAGGGGATGTGTGCTGCATTACAGGAGATCTATGCTGCATTACAGGGGATGTGTACTGCATTACAGGAGATCTATGCTGCATTACAGGGGAAGTGTTCTGCATTACAGGAGATCTATGCTGCATTACAGGAGATATGTGCTGCATTACAGGAGATCTGTGCTGCATTACAGGAGATATGTGCTGCATTACAGGAGATCTATGCTGCAGTACAGGAGATATGTGCTGCATTACAGGAGATCTGTGCTGCATTACAAGTGATGTGTGCTGCATTACAGGGGGGGGTGCTGCATTACAGGAGATGTGTGCTGCATTACAGGGGGTGTGTGCTGCAAGTGTTTTTTTTAGGGGAAGAGAAAGTGTAGGTGACAGAGGTTGCACATGAGATAGGGGTAAATGCATATCCAGATTAAGGGGGGATTCAGGGCATACTGTACCCTGGGCTCCCCTTTGTCAGGGGGCCCCCCTGGCCAGAGCACACTGACATCACTAGCTTTCCCTGTTAAGCAGCAGCAGAACAACCAGCCAGAATGTGAGCAGGACAGTATGCAGTAGAGGCACAGACACAGGAATATCATGTTTCATGAGCTACCCACAGAGCTTTCTGACCAGAGGAGAGATATGAGGGTGGAGAGAGCTGTAAGTGACACAGGGATCCCAGCTTCTCCTCATCCCTGCCTGGGTGTCTGAGTCCTGTGTAAACTGTTATGCAACTAAACCATTTCAGTCTAGAGATAGAGACACACACAGAGAGTACTCGTGAGTCCTGTCCCAGGTGTAAGTAATACAGACAAATATAGTGGCAGATGCTCAATTAGCCTAGTGATATCATTCAGGTGCTTGAAAGGGAGGGGTATTTCTAAGCAAGAAAAAAAAGCATTTTGTTTCCCCCAGCACCCTGAATGATAGCAGTAACCGGATATAAATCCCACACAATATTAGAATTCAGAGATCTCGGTTACATATATTTGTGCAAATGTATGATTAAGGCCCCAAGCCGCGTCAAGGCCTCTCTGTATATTGGGGGTCCCTAGCGCTATATCTAGGTGCAGGGTGGGGCAACCCAAAAATCAGCATAAGCCAGAAAGCCCAGGGCAGCATAATAGTGAAAAAACTATAGTGTTACTGTTAATAGATTAGTGTTAGGAAGCCAAAACTATAAAGAAAGTGATACAAAAATGAGATGTAATTAAAATAAGAAATAGTGTTAAAGAAATTAGTAATTGATAAGTGTTAATAGAATGTAAAGGTATGCCACACCGAAGCCATCCAGCTCAGCCAATCCAGGGGCACCACACACCACACCTCCATAACCCCAATCTGGGTCTATGATTACTCAGCAAAGAGCTACATGATAATGGCTCCTTACTCAAATATATCTAAGCTAAGAGCTACCTACCTTTGGAGCAACCCCATAATGCTTCATATGGTATATCAGGACCTGCACCTCCTCCTAATGCAGGATCCTTTCTGCCTCTCAAGACAGACATATATAGTAGTACAGAGGTTGCTGCTATTCTTGCATGTGACAAGATAAATAATTTTATGGTTAAGTTGTCTTTGTTCCACTACAAGAAAAGTTAATACAATAGTTGTCTTTCAATTAGGTGGAGCTACAAACAGTACCCAGGCATATTTACACTATTAGTTAAAACTAATATACACCATTGGTTTAAATTTAATATACACAATCTATACCTCCCACCATGACCCATTCCAGGAAGGACAAAATGCTCTCTACCTGGACGTCCTTCTTAATTTATGATTGCAATCACCTATGTTGAGCTGGGTATGGGTGACCGGCACTTGGGAACACCATATCGTCACCATACAGCTGCCGGGATCCCGGGGAGTAGAATGCCTGTGGGGGGGGCAAGAACAACAAAGCCCTTTGCAGGCTCGCTGCGCTTGCCACAAATTTCTATTCCTACACTGTGGGTGTCGTGGACACCCTCGAGTGGGAATAGTCCCTGTTATCGACATGCCGACTGTCGGGGTTAGAGGGGGCGGGATGTGGCGGTCTCCTGAACGCCGGTCACATAACTACATTCCCCTGTGTTGAAGTACCTTTCTTATCAATTAAATAGTTTAACACAGGTGACGCCAATCATATTTTAAGTAGGAATTCCAGGTAGAAAGCATTTTGCACTCCTGGAATGGGACATGTTGGGAGGTATGCACAATTTAAAATACATCCCCCACCTTCCATCAGGACCCTCCTGTCATAAGTGCCCCGGGCACCCCCAAGGCTTAATCCAGTCCTGGGTAAAGATAAGAGGAAACGCAAGACAAAGGAGAGGTCGGATGACCTGATAATTATTTGTCAGATAAGGTCCTCACAAGCACTGAGATTTCACATTTGTTCAAGGGAGTATAATTTGTCCCCACTGTAGAAACAGGCAATTTTTAATGGGAAATTGATATGTACAAAATCAACAGGACAATATGTCTGAGACAATGCATAAAGGCACCATGGACCGCATAGAATGAAGAAACCTTATTTAAAAAATAAAAGTAAATTTGATCCTCCATCTCAGAACCCTGGTACTGTATTAACGCATTTAATTACCTGGTAGATACTGATGTACAGAGAGAGATGTGTGATAATAAAGCCAGAAGAACTTTTGACAATCTAAAGCTAAAAGGAAAGTGCTTACGAGTGTGAGAAGTGATGAAACTATTGTGATCCGCCCCACTGGTTAGGGCAGGGCAACTGTATTACAGATCTTTGAAGATTATGACAGTGAAAGGAGACGATAAGTCTCTTACACAGTTACATATAACAGAGTACAAAAGGATCCTTTACTCTTTATAAAGAAGAAAGTGGATGGTGCTTTTAACGGTGGCTGGATTGATAAAAACACTTTGCAGTTTCTTACTAGAGACTATTCAATCTGTCCAGTGACATATTTGTTACCTAAAGTACATAAATCGATGGAGACACTGACAGGATGCCCCATAATCATAATCTTTGCAATTCCTCGACCATTATTTTCACCTGTTCATTCAGGAAATACATAGTTTTATAAAGGATACCAGTGACTTCTTGGAGGATAATAGAAAGCATGAAGAATATTATACCTGGCTTCCTGTTGTAATCAATGGATATTGCATTGTTATGCACAACAATACCACACACAGGTGGCATCCAGGCAGTCAGGAATGCATTGATATTAACCCTCACCATTGTTCACCAATGAAATTTTGATGGAGCTTCTATAACTAGTGCCCACATGTAACTACTGTATATTGGATAGACTGATGAATGCAATGTACAGGTTGCGGGCACCACAATGGGCTCTAATATAGCACCAGCATATGCCAACTTATACTATATGTGGCAGAATATTACTAAAAAATATTATGCCCATGTACAATGCCTGCATCCCTTATTATAGAAGATTTATATGTATTTCTCTAACGTCCTAGAGGATGCTGGGGACTCCGTAAGGACCATGGGGATAGACGGGCTCCGCAGGAGACATGGGCACTTTAAGAAAGTCTTTAGACCTGGGTGTGCACTGGCGCCTCCCTCTATGCCCCTCCTCCAGACCTCAGTTTGATACTGTGCCCAGAGGAGCTGGGTGCTGTTTGTGAGCTCTCCTGAGTTTGCTGATAGAAAGTATTTTGTTAGGCTTTTTATTTTCAGGGAGCTCTGCTGGCAACAGACTCCCTGCATCGAGGGACTGAGGGGAGAGAAGCAGCCCTACTCTCTGAGTGCAGGTCCTGCTTCTTAGGCTACTGGACACCATTAGCTCCAGAGGGATTGGTACGCAGGATCTCACCCTAGCCGTCCGTCCCAGAGCCGTGCCGCCGTCCCCCTCGCAGAGCCGGAAGATAGAAGCCGGGTGAGTATGAGAAGAAAAGAAGACTTCAGAGGCGGCAGAAGACTTCTTGATCTTCACTGAGGTAACGCACAGCACTGCAGCTGTGCGCCATTGCTCCCACACACCTCACATACTCTGGTCACTGTAAGGGTGCAGGGCGCAGGGGTGGGCGCCCTGGGCAGCAATATAAACCTCTTATTTGGCAAAAGGAGCATATATACAGCTGGACACTGTATATATGCAGGAGCCCCCGCCAATTTTACACTTTTAGCGGGACAGAAGCCCGCCATCGAGGGGGCGGGGCTACTCCCTCAGCACTCACCAGCGCCATGTTTTTCTCCACAGCACCGCTGAGAGGAAGCTCCCCGGACTCTCCCCTGCTTATACCACGGTAGAAGAGAGGGTTTTAAAGAAGAGGGGGGGGGCACATAATTTGGCGCAGATAATAACAGCGCTACTGGGTAAACATTAAATTGCTGTGTTTTTTCCTGGGTCATATAGTGCTGGGGTGTGTGCTGGCATACTCTCTCTCTGTCTCTCCAAAGGGCCTTGTGGGTGAATTATCTTCAGATGAGCATTCCCTGAGTGTGTGGTGTGTCGGTACGTGTGTGTCGACATGTCTGAGGTAAAAGGCTCTCTTAAGGAGGAGATGGAGCAAATGTGTGTGTGAGTGGTGTCTCCGTCGACAACGCCGACACCTGATTGGATATGTGAAAGTAAGTGCTAAGGTAAATTTATTGCACAAAAGATTAGAGAACAGACAGTGAATCTACACGTCTGTCCCTGTGTCGCAGAGACCTTCAGAGTCTCGCAACGCTCACTATCCAAAATAATAGACACTGATATCGACACGAAGTCTGACTCCAGTGTTGACTACGATAATGCAAAGTACAGCCAAAACTGGCAGAAAAGTATTCAATATATGATTATTGTAATAAAAGATGTTTTGCATATCACTGATGACTCATCTGTCCCTGACACGAGGGTACACAGGTTTAAGGGGAAGAAAGCTGAGGTAAATTTCCCTCCTCTCATGAAGAAAAAGAGCGGGAATCTCCAGACAAGAAACTGCAGATTCCCACAAAGAATTCTCAGGGAGTATCCTTTCCCTACTAGGGCCAGGATACGATGGGAATCTTCCCCTAGGGTGGACAAAGCTTTGTCACGTTTACCCAAAAGGTAGCGCTGACTTAACAGCTATCCTCAGGGATCCTGCAGATAGCATGCAGTAAAAGTACTTTGAAGTCCATTTACACACATTCTGATACACTACTCAGACCGGCGATTGTGTCGGCATGGGTTTATAGCGCTGTAGCAGCGTGGACAGATACCTTATCAGTGGAGATTGAAACCCTAGATAAGGATACCATGTTATTGACCCTAGTATATGTATATATATATATATATATATATATATATATATATATAAGATGCTGTCTTATATATATATATATATATATATATATATAAAAGACATGCCCAAAGAGACATTAGTCTACTGGGTTCTAGAGTCAACGCTATGTCGATTTCTGCTAGACGTGTCCTGTGGAACATGCAATGGACAGGTGATGCCGACTAAAAGAGGCATATGGAAGGTTTACCTTACAAGGCTGAGGAATTGTGTGAAGAAGGGCTCTCGGACCTGATCTCCACAGCTATAGCTGGTAATTCTGATCTTTTGCCTTATATTCCCTCACAGCCTAAGAAAGCACGACATTATCAAATGCAGTCCTTTCGGTCGTAGAATAACAAGAAAGTACGAGGAGTGTCCTTTCTTACCAGAGGTAAAGGCACAGGGCACAGCTAGTTCCCAGGAACAGAAGTCCTGCCCGGCCTCTACTACATCCACCGCATGACGCTGGAGCTCCGCTAAGGGAGTCCGTCCCAGTGGGAGCACGTCTTTGACTCTTCAGCCACATCTGAGTTCACTCACAGGTGGATCCCGGGGCAATAAAAATTGTTTCTCAGGGTTACAAGATGGAATTCGAAAGGTGCCTCCTCGCCGGTTTTTCCTTATAGGACCTACCGGCTTCTCCCCCAGAAAGGGAGATAATATTAAATACAATTCACACATTGTATCTCCCAACAGGTGGTGCTCAAGGTTCCCCTCCTGCAAAAAGGAAGGCGATATGACTCAACCTTGGCTGTAGTCCTGAAACCGGACGGTTCGGTCAGACCTATTTTAAAATTTTAAATCTCTGAACCTATACGGGAAAAGGTTCAAATTTAAAGTGGAATCGCCCAGAGCGATCATCGCCAGCCTGGAAGGGGGGGATTTGATGGTGTATCTAGACATAAAGGCTGCATACCTTCATGTTCCCATTTATCCACCACATCAGGCGTACCTGACAATTGCGGTACAGGATTGTCATTACCTATTTCAGGGTAATTGGCGGAAATAATGGTGCTCCTACGCAAGCAAGGAGTCACAGTTATCCCATACTTGGACGATCTCCTAATAAGGGCGAGATCAAAAGAGCAGTTGTTGAACAGCGTGTCACTTTCGCTGAAGGTGTCACAGCAACACGGCTGGATTCTCAATTTCCCGAGGTCACAGTTGGTTCCTATAACTCGTCTGCCCTTCTTGGGTATGATTCTGGATACAGACCAGAAATGGGTTTATCTTCAGATAGAGAAGGCCCAGGAACTCATGACTCTAGTCAGGGACCTATTGAAACCAAGACAGGTGTCAGTGCATCACTGCACTCGAGTCCTGGGAAAAACATTCCCTTCGGCAGGTTCCATGCGAGGACTTCAAATGGGACCTACTGGACAAGTGGTCCGGGTCACATCTACAGATTCATCAGTTGATCACCCTATCCCCCAGGGCCAGGGTATCTCTCCTGTGGTGGCCGCAGATTCGGCATTCAGGACTGAATCCTGGTGACCACGGACGCGAGCCTCCGAGGCTGGGGAGCAGTCACACAGGGAAGAAATTTCCAAGGTCTTTGGTCAAGTCAAGAGACTAGTCTTCACATCAACATATTGGAACTAAGGGCCATATACAACACCCTACGTCAAGCGAAGACCTTTCTTCACGACCAACCGGTTCTGATCCAGTCAGACAACGTCACCGCAGTAGCTCATGTAAACCGCCAAGGCGGCACAAGGAGCAGAGTGGCGATGGCGGAAGCCACCAGAATTCTTCGCTGGGCGGATAATCATGCAAGAGGACTGTCAACAGTGTTCATTCCGGAAGTGAACAACTGGGAAGCAGACTTCCTCACCAGACATACGTCCTGGAGAGTGGAGACTTCATCAGGAAGTCTTCGCACAGATTGCAGTTCGGTGGGGACAGCCACAGATAGACATGATGGTGTCCCGCCTCAACAAAAAGCTGCAGAGTTATTGCACTTGGTCAAGAGACCCTCAGGCAGTAGCGGTAGACGCCCTAGTGACACCGTGGGTGTTTCAGTCAGTCTATGTATTTCCTCCTCTTCCTCTCATACCCAAGGGTTGAGAATAATAAGAAAAAGGAGGAGTGAGAACAATCCTCATTGTTCCAGATTGGCCATGAAGGATCTGGTATCCGGATCTGCAGGAAATGCTTACAGAAGATCCATGGCCTCTTCCTCTAAGGCAGGACCTGTTGCAACAGGGCCCATGTCTGTTCCAAGACTTACCGCGGCTGCGTTTGACGGCATGGCGGTTGAACGCCGGATCCTAGCGGAAAAGGGCATTCCGGATGAGGTCATTCCTACGCTGATAAAGGCTAGGAAGGACGTGACATCTAAACATTATCACTGTATATGGCGAAAATATGTTTCTTGGTGTGAGGCCAGGAATGCTCCTACGGAAGAATTCCATCTGGCCCGTTTCCTTCACTTCCTACAAACTGGAGTGAATTTTGGCCTAAAACTTAGGCTCCATTAAGGTTCAGATTTCGGCCCTATCCATTTTCTTTCAAAAAGAATTGGCTTCTCTCCCAGAAGTTCAGACTTTTGTGAAGGGAGTGCGGCATTTTCAGCCTCTTTTTGTACCTCTGGTGGAGCCCTGGGACCTTAACGTGGTGTTAAGTTTCCTTAAGTCACACTGGTTTGAACCACCTAAAACGGTAGAGTTAAAATATCTCACTTGGAAGGTGGTCATGTTATTAGCCTTGGCTTTGGCTAGGCAAGTGTCGGAATTGGCGGCTTTGTCTCATAAAAGCCCCTATCTGGTTTTCCATGTCGATAGAGCGGAGTTGCGGACACGTCCTCAATTCCTGCCTAAGGTGGTATCATCCTTTCCTATGAACCAGCCTATTGTGGTGCCTGTGGCTACGTGTGACTTGGAGGACTCCAAGTCCCTGGATGTGGTCAGGGCTTTGAAAATTTACGTAGCCAGAACGGCTAGAGTCAGAAAAACAGAATTACTATTTGTCCTGTATGCTGCCAACAAGCTTGGCGCTCCTGCTTCAAAGCAGACTATTGCCCGCTGGATTTGTAACACCATTCAGCAGGCTCATTCTAAGGCTGGATTGCCGTTGCCTAAATCGGTTAGGGCCCATTCCACTAGGAAGGTGGGCTCTTCTTGGGCGGCTGCCTGAGGGGTCTCGGCATTACAGTTGTGCCGAGCTGCTACTTGGTCAGGTTCAAACACTTTTGCTAAGTTCTACAAGTTTGATACCCTGGCTGAGGAGGACCTCTTGTTTGCTCAATCGGTGCTGCAGAGTCATCCGCACTCTCCCGCCCGTTTGGGAGCTTTGGTATAATCCCCATGGTCCTTACGGAGTCCCCAGCATCCTCTAGGACGTTAGAGAAAATAAGATTTTAAACCTTCCGGTAAATCTTTTTCTCGTAGTCCGTAGAGGATGCTGGGCGCCCGTCCCAAGTGCGGACTACTTCTGCAATACTTGTATATAGTTATTGCTTCAGTAAGGGTTATGTTATAGTTGCATCAGTCCTGAACTGATGATATGTTGGTTTCATACTGTTAACTGGGTAGTTATCACAAGTTATACGGTGTGATTGGTGTGGCTGGTATGAATCTTGCCCTTGGATTAACAAAATCCTTTCCTCGTACTGTCCGTCTCCTCTGGGCACAGTTTCTCTAACTGAGGTCTGGAGGAGGGGCATAGAGGGAGGAGCCAGTGCACACCCAGGTCTAAAGACTTTCTTAAAGTGCCCATGTCTCCTGCGGAGCCCGTCTATCCCCATGGTCCTTACGGAGTCCCCAGCATCCTCTACGGACTACGAGAAAAAAGATTTACCGGCAGGTTTAAAATCTTATTTTTTGCTGTGGGGAGGATGTGCAATGTTTATTTTTTTATATGATACAGGGTTTGAATTGCATTGACTTTCCCATAAGATTCACATACAGAATATATAGGATTTATAGCTGTGGAGAGACTCAGCACCATGTTATATTGGAAGCATCAGAAGGAAATACACTATTATATGCCTCAAGCCATCTCCGTGAGCAATTGAAAGAATCCCTACCAATCCTACAATTCCATAGTATACTGAGAATAAATACAGATATAGCGATGGCAAATATACAGCTGCAGGAGAAGAGTGAGTGATTTAGTGAAAGGTAATGCTCCTTAGATACCAGCAGTCACTGCTTGGTTAAGGCAGAAAAGAAATACAGCTTACAGAGTGGTAAAAAGACCCAGAAAATGGGGAGATCATAATAAACTGGTTCTTAATACCAGATTTGACACAGGTGAAAAGGTGGTGACATGAGCAATCAGAAGCCACCGGCATGTGATTGCTAAGAGTCATCCTTAAACATCCTAGTGATATTTGGTGGACCCCTTTTATTCAAGTAAACCTTAGTTACCTTTTTATACCAGTAAATAAAGACACGGAGACATGATTTTGGCAGAAAAATTGCTAGCTATTTATTTGACCCTAACCATAGCAAAACCTGTAATTGGAAAAAATTTGTTAAGATGCCGAATCAGCCGGCATAATGGTGGCAGAAAAAAGAACGGCTCTATTAAACTATTGGTAAACTTAAAATGGTAAACTGACCGAAACCGTCCAGCACCCTATCAAAACCGGTAATAGGTGTCAACACAACCCCCACAGTGACTTCCCACCGCTCCTGGGTGCCCTGCCGCTGCCTCCCGGATGGGTGGTCGAGCGCCCATTAAGTCGATGGAGGTGAGTGCACCTAAACCACATAACACTGAAACTTACTACCTATAAAAAACCATACAACTACAAACTGCCGTTCTTTTCCGCCTATAAATAGCCAACGAATGAAACCAGCCAAGCTATTAAACGCCAATGCACTCCGCGTCAAAACACAAACAACCTCTACCCTTAGGGCGGGAGGGCGGGAAGGAAATTCACTTGCAAAGAGACCCAAAATGGCCACTCCAGCCTATATATACCCTAACCCTCCCCCCTTTTCCTAAGGCTGTACTACCTAACAGCTAGGTCCACCCCTCACAGAATGTTTAACTCATTCCTCTCCTATGTAGTCAATTCTCTCTCCTAAACATCCTAGTGATATTTGGTGGACCCCTTTTATTCAAGTAAACCTTAGTTACCTTTTTATACCAGTAAATAAAGACACGGAGACATGATTTTGGCAGAAAAATTGCTAGCTATTTATTTGACCCTAACCATAGCAAAACCTGTAATTGGAAAAAATTTGTTAAGATGCCGAATCAGCCGGCATAATGGTGGCAGAAAAAAGAACGGCTCTATTAAACTATTGGTAAACTTAAAATGGTAAACTGACCGAAACCGTCCAGCACCCTATCAAAACCGGTAATAGGTGTCAACACAACCCCCACAGTGACTTCCCACCGCTCCTGGGTGCCCTGCCGCTGCCTCCCGGATGGGTGGTCGAGCGGCCATTAAGTCGATGGAGGTGAGTGCACCTAAACCACATAACACTGAAACTTACTACCTATAAAAAACCATACAACTACAAACTGCCGTTCTTTTCCGCCAAAAGCGAAGGACTCCATCCCAGAGTCCTCGCCCGCCACCATAACCTACCCTAACTCCTGCAACACTAGGAACAGATCCTCCAGGAAAAACATCATCCCCTCATTGGATAGATGCACACCATCAGGCCGAAAAAGGTGTTTGTCTCGGAACCGAATCCTAGGGTGGCGAACCACTTTACCTCCGTGGGCCAATGACCCACTTCGCCACCGCCCCATTCACCTTTATCCTGGCCTCATCTATTACGCGTCCGTCCTTCACACCTCGCCAACTCAACCTTGGCACCATCAGGGAAAATACCAATATACACTCGGTCCATGCTGCGGCCACCCTTGCCAGATCTTGTATCATGGCCCACCGTAGCTCCAAGGAAGTCCCCTTCCCTAGGTCGTTGCCACCTAAGTGGACAACCAAAACCTTGGGAACTCCATGCTTCCTGGCCTGACTGACTAGTCTACTCAATAGATCTTTCCACATCATTCCTCGCCAACCAAGCCATCTGATTCCCTGACCTCCAGGAAACCTCTGAGCAGTATCAGAGGCCAAAAACCTTGCTGCCCAAAAGACATACGAGTGGCCGACCACCCAAATGGACAAGCCATCGGCGAAACAACCTGAATGGAAGGAAAAAGGGGTAAAATGCGTTACTATAATTCTACGCCATAAATGTAATTTTGTTAACCTGAAGGATCTGCCAAAAAGAAAAAATTTTTATTCCTAATGTCGCAGCAGACACGGCCTGGCCGATCTCCCGAGCTTCTAACCAATTTGAAGTAAAAGCGTTAAGACATTAAGGGAAAGGCAAAAGAAACAAAACGAAATTAAACAGAGGGGGGGGGGGGGGGAGGGGGTATAAAAAAGAGGGTAAAACATGAAATAACTCAGCTGGAGGTGAAAGCATAAAAACCTGCTGAGGGACTTCGATTAGAACAGATCAGCCGAATTAATGATTAGAATTCAGTCCGTCAAGTCAGGCAAAAATCGCAAAATAACTCCAGACCCCCGCTGCCGGCTCACGCCCGCAGCGGCAAGTGGCTAATCCCTGAGTAGGATCACACACGGGTAAACAAACCAACGTACAGTGAACATAACATATGCATAAACACAAAGCAAACATGATCTTACTTTAACTTTATGAAGGCCAGCTACGCTTAAGCAAAACATCTCAGGCGACGGGGCGAATGTACCGCTTATAACAGGACGACTTCCATCGTCCCACCGCCTGGATCTGGGCTCCCGAAAAACCCGCGGCCGCTGCCGCCGTAGCAGCCCCAATGCGGAAGGAGTGTGTACCGAAGTGGGAGGGGGAAAGGCCCAAGCTCGTCAGACAGCGACCCATCATCCACCGAAATTGGAACTTCGTTACTGGCAGCCCGTCATAGTGCAGCAACCACGACCCCCGACAGTCGGGCCTCACTGCCTCATATTGTACTGCCAACCGTACTGGGCATATGCTCTCCTCAAGTGCCGGAACCAGGGTGACCCATCGGCCCTTCCCCACCTGGTCCGTCTTAGAGCGTCGCAATCTGCACAGCAAGGACCTCCCACTCACCACTACGTCCTCTACCAGCATGCGCGAATCAGTTTGCTTAGAAGGCGCTACCAACTCCGATATCCTAAAGGCGCCGTGGTAAGCCATAGAGAACGCCAATCTAAAAAGCAGCGATTCGAACATAGATGATGCGATGGCTCCAACCGACCCAATGATGCCTGGCAGCAACCCCGCATCAATGGGCCGCCTTCTGTCAGGCGGCGTAGGTGCTACGCGCGCCCATCCTTTCATAGCCTTAAGCAGAATCCCACTTTTTGTCAAATCGGGAACCCCTTTAATTCTGCAGAAGAACGCAATGCCAGCCAAGTACCGGGACACCACCGCTCTAGACCTACCTGAAACATAAAGCTGCCAAATAAAAGAAAGCATCATCCGATGCCCGCTCTTACCTCGTTGCTTCCGTCCTCTAGCAAATTCTTCCCATTCGCTCCAGGCCTGCTTGTAAGCCTTAAGCGTGGATGGCGCGACCGAACGCAGTGCTAGACCTTCCAGTCCGGCTTGATGACCTGCCAGACATAACCGGGACAATGAAAACCTCGTTCCTGGGCCTCGGGAGCCAACCAGTAAAACCTCTCCCATTGTCCTCGCGATAGCGCGTCAGCGACCCCATTTTCTAGACCCGGTACGTGTTGTGCCCGAAACCACACATTCCTGCGCAGGCAAGTAAGCAGCAACTGCCCTAGCACCCGCAGCACTACCAGCGATTTTGCCCTCTGGTTGTTAATCGCGTGCACCACGCCCAGATTGTCGCATCTGAACAGGATGCTGCGATGCGCTAACCGCTCGCCCCAGATTTCCAGCGCAACCATGATGGGAAAGAGTTCCAGGAGCAGAAGGTCCTTAGTGAAACCCGCCTGGTGCCAGTCTGCTGGCCACGATGCCGCGCACCAAGATCCCTCAAGATAGCAACCAAAACCGGAGGCTCCTGCCGCGTCGGTGAAAAGCTGCAATCTGGCGCTGTCGACCGTTGGTGCCTGCCATATGCGCACACCGTTGAAATCCTCCAGGAACGAGGCCCATACTGCCAGATCCCTTTTTAACTCTGCGGACAAGCGTACAAAGTGGTGCGGCCTGGCACACCCCGCAGTCGCTCTTTCAAGCTTCCGGCAAAAAACCCTGCCCATCGGGATGACCCGACAAGCAAAGTTAAACATGCCCAGCAAGGATTGCGCCTGCCGCAGCTTAACCTTACGCGAACCCATGAATTGGCCAATGGCTTCGCGAAGCTTAGCCACTTTGTCCAAAGGAAGGCGACACTCGCCTGACACCGTGTCGATCTCGATTCCCAGAAATGACAGGCAAGAGATCGGTCCCTCCGTTTTGTCCTCGGCCACTGGCACTCCGAAATGACAAAACAATGCTCGTATACTGAAAAGCAGGTTGCCGCACCGCGGCGAACCCGCCGGCCCCGTA
This sequence comes from Pseudophryne corroboree, assembly GCF_028390025.1. NCBI lineage: Eukaryota > Metazoa > Chordata > Amphibia > Anura > Myobatrachidae > Pseudophryne > Pseudophryne corroboree. Next base: position 745,740,068 of record NC_086446.1, read on the forward strand.
CAAAGGAAATCATCGAGGTAGTGGGCAACCCCGTGCCCACCCGACGAAGACTCCACGCACCAATGCAGGAAGGTGCTAAAACGTTCAAAATACGAGCATGAAACGGAACACCCCATCGGCAAACATTTGTCAATGAAATATTCCGACCCAATCCGGAAACCCATAAAACGGAATGAGTCCGGATGGAGTGGTAGCAACCTAAAAGCGGATTCGACGTCAATCTTTGCCATGAGGGCCCCAGCGCCGTAGCTGCGGACCAAATTAAGCGCCTCGTCAAACGACTGGTACACTACCGAGCAATGACCTGGAGGTATAGCGTCGTTGACCGAGGACCCCGCTGGGTAGGAAAGGTGTTGGATCAGTCGGAAGGACCCGGGTGTTTTCTTGGGTACCACCCCCACCGGGGAGATGACGAGATCTGCCACTGGGGGTGTTGCAAATGGCCCCTCCATCCTGCCCAGCCTGACCTCCTTATCGACTTTTTCCCGCAACACGAAAGGCAAGGCCCGAGCAGACTGGAGGTTCCTCCGCGCCCGAACTGTAACATCGCTCGCAACAGGCAAGCGGAAACCAAAACTAAAACCTTCGTATAAAAACCTGGCATCCTCCTTATTCGGATACCCATCCAACCATTTACGCATAGCCTTTAACCTAATTGGCGTTGGCGCCCTGTGTAGCGCCCCCGCCGGGTGTCCCTCTCGAGTAGGATTGCTTAGAACGGGGACCCTGCCGAGTATTCTTGAAGCAGGAGGAGGCAGGGTGGGAACCCCCGCAATGGAGGCAAGCGTGACGGAACCGACACTGCTTGCCGTAGGAACATGCAGCGTTGTTAAACGCGAAACATAATCCTTTCGTTGAGGGCTGTTTCCCAGCCCGGACGGCCGACCTACCTGTCTTGGCCGACCCGCCGTCCGCGCCGGGCGCATGGGCGGACGGCCCAGCACGGTGTCCGTCCGCCCCTGCGCTCCGGGGCTCCTTGGCCTGCTGCGAGGCCCTGGTGACCTTAAGCCATACCTCCACGTCCTTGAAACCGAAGTCCATAACGTACAACCCGTCCTGCTTCTCCCGGAATTCCTCATCATACCTACGCCATTCGTTACCCGCCGACGTGCGTTGCATATCGTGCACGAGATGTAGGTACCGGATGACATTCATATGTTCCTCTGGCCTGTCCTCAAGGTAACAAGCCGCGAAAACCCAAAAACCCGCCAGCCAGTTATCAAACGTGCGGAACGCCTCGGCCCCTATTCCTTTCTTAGCGGTTGCTGCCTTAAACTCTCTTTTAGCGTCTTTAGTCAAGACGAAGACATCTACGTAGTCCCCCCTGCGAATCCTCTTGCTGCAGCTATCCCTAAGCCCCCGCATGACAGCGGTATACTCGCAGCGGACCACGCCTGGCAGGTCGCGTCGCTTCCTGGCCCTGCGAGATTCTTTGCTAAGCCTCCTTCGCCTCTTACGCCTCTCCTGTTGGCCAGCTGCCTTCCTGGCGTATTTGGTTGCCCTTTTCTTCGCCTTTGTCGTGCTACTGACGTCGGACGCTGCCGAAGAAAGGGAGGAGGAGGAAGAAGAGGAAGAAGAGGAGGAAAGGGAAGAGCTGCGCGAACCCGAGGGCGTACGTGCAAACGACTCCGACTGTACCGCCTCACCTGAAGCCGTAGATTGGTCAGATTCAGATTCCTCAGGTGCGACGTACGTAACGTCCTCATCTTCCGATTCCGGTAACCCTGTATCTGCGTGAACATCTGTGGGCAGAAGAGGGAGAGAGGACCCGGACACAAACAGTGGCGTGCGCCTAGCCCGTCCCGGCGCAGGCGTGCCAGATGACTGCACACTCTCGTCTCGCCGCGGCTGCTGATGCAGCTGTGCCGCGGCCGCACCAAGCTCCCGGCACGCACGCGCTACCCTCTGGGCGGCCAACAACGCCCCGGCGCCTGATCCGGCCGGCACCCCCCCGGACCCGCCCTCGAGCTCCGGGGCCACGGCGAGCGGACCCAACGCCGCCACCACCGTGGCGAGGGCCGACGCAAACGCGCCTTGCGGTTCAGCGTGACCCCGTGACGTAGAGACGTCGCCCGATGGCTGCCGTATGGGAGGCACGCGGCGAGTAGACCCGCCGCTGGGCATGGGCAGCCAGGACCCATCCGTACCGCGGCCAGGTCGGCCCTGGGGGGAGGGGTCCGCCATGGTAGGATACCTCACCCCGGATATACACCCCTCCATACGACCTGCCCCGGCCTGCCCCGGCCCCCTGGGAGTGATGGCTGGCCCTCGCTCTGCCCCTTCCCTGAGGCCAACCTGCCGCCGGACGGAGCCAGCTCGCCCAGCCTGGTTGGCCCCGCTCCTTGTAACACTATGTGCCCGCGATGCTGTGCCCTCAGCACCGCTGGGCTCATTCCCCCAGAAACCTGGTTGATCCCCGCCAGGCATCCTCCCCCCCCCTCGTCCCGCCGGAAACCGGCCGCAACGAGGAGGGCTGGGGGGATACAGAGCGCTGCGGCGTCGCTGCTCGCACACGTGTGCGAGAGACGCCGCCGGAGCCGCGCGCGGGCGCACGCGCACACCGTGCACTGCCCGGGCGCCCTCCGCTGAGGTCTCTGTTTGTGCGCCCGCCGATCCAGCGCTGGGCCCCGTGACGGGCCTGGCCTGGATCGTAAATACCTCCCTCCCGGCTCTCACCACCCGCCCGGGGCCTCTATCCGGCCCCGGCAAGCGTGAGTGTGCGGGAGTCGAAGGAGAGGGAGCCGAAAGGCGCCCGGCGAGGCGCGCCAACGTGCGCCCGCGGGCTCCCGCATTCCCTGCACCCCTGGCCGGCCCCGGAGGCGAGGGCTGTTGTTCGCCCCTCTCCGGGAGGCCAGACCTCCGAGCCGCCCCAGGCCGCCGACCGCGCCCGCCTGCAGAGGCAGACCCGACGCTGCCAACTAACACAGGGTCGCCAGAGGAGCGCGTTCTGCGCTCCGAACCCCCAGCCATCTGAGAGGCCCCAGGGGAAGTTACGGCCTCGTCAGAGCCGGACACCCTTGCCCCGGGACCAGCCTCACCGGACTGGTAACGGGCTGGGGCACCAGCGGACCGGCGTGGGCGGCTGGAGGCCATTCTACCTAGTTTATAAAACTTTTAAATTGAAATAAAGTAAGGGTGAAAATCTGCCAAGCAGCACTCACCCCAAGGAAATTCACTTGCAAAGAGACCCAAAATGGCCACTCCAGCCTATATATACCCTAACCCTCCCCCCTTTTCCTAAGGCTGTACTACCTAACAGCTAGGTCCACCCCTCACAGAATGTTTAACTCATTCCTCTCCTATGTAGTCAATTCTCTCTCCTTAGGAAAGATCTATCAAACCTTTGATTACGCACCGAAAAGAGATATGTTTGAAACAGGTTCTTCTAAGGCCAGATATGGGAAGAAGCATGAAGGACAAACAAACATGGCTTGGTGTTGCAAAACCAGGCTCTAACACTGTCAGTATTGCACAGCTGGGGAATGAATTCTGGGACCTTTATCACACAACCACATAAAGGACATACAATTTAAATTAAACACTTGACCACATGCCTAATGGAATTTGTGATCTATTTGTTATCATGTCCATGTGATCTGAGCTATGTCAGAAAAGCCCAGATAAAATTCAGAGACAGAATGGCGAACCATCTGATATCAATACACCAGGCGCTTGAAAATTGCTCCTGTGATACACCAGTAGCGTGACGTTTTTTGGCTTCAGGTCATCAGCTCTCAAGTTTTAAGGAGCATGATAATTGATTGGGTGCCACCACCCACAAGGGGTGGAGAGAGAAGTTGAGAATTGTTGATGAAAGAGGTGGAATTAAACTATAGATTAGATACCATTGCTTTTAGAGAATCTAGGGGTTTATTTACTAAGCCTTGAGGAGAGATAAAGTGGATGGAGATAAAGTACCAGCCAATCAGCTCCTAACTGCCATGTCACAGACTATGGGGTCTATTTACTAAGCCTTGGATGGAGATAAAGTGGACAGAGATAAATTGAGAGCCAATGAGCACCTAACTGCCATGTCACAGGCTGGGTTTGAAAAATGACAGTTAGGAGCTGATTGGCTGGTACTTTATCTCCATCCACTTTATCTCCATCCAAGGTGTAGTAAATAGACCCCATAATGAATTAACCATTTTGGCATCTTTTTTTAAATGTTTGTGTCCTTGTTTTATTTTGTGTAAATGCAGGTGTTATATTTTCATCTATATGTCTTTTCATGCTCTTAACTATAGTACAGTATATGTCTTTTCTCTTTGTTGTTACTGTAATTTTTTGGTACTGTATGTCTGTCTCTGCTCTTGTCATTATGGTTATATGGGGAATTGACTGGGATGATGATGTTGATTATTTTTATTATTGTTATTATTATTCATAAATTAGAGTATACTTACCCTTATGTGATTCTCTTTTTAAACCATTTGTATCTCTGATCAATCTAACTATGGTCCCAGGGTAGTAGAGTCCTAGGAAAATATTTCCTTTATCGGCTATATAATTCTTTGCTAGGATACAAAGGAAAATAGTTGGTATATGTGTATTTAATATGATTACAGTATTTATGGTCCCCAAAATATAATGTGGGATGTGTGTGTGTGTGTGTGTGTGTGTGTGTGTGTGTATATATATATATATATATATATATATATATACACACACACACATACCAGGAATCCGCTGATTATTTCCATGCGGGGTGCTCCACTATAGTGACCATGTAAACTCACTGTCCCAAATCACATTTGTGTAGCTAGAAATACTAGCAGATGGGCACTCACCACTTTAAAATATTTTATTTTTATTTAGGCATACTTACCTCCATTAGCAGGTCGACGTTTTGGCCCCGTAGGGTCATTATTAAGACCACAGCATAGAAAGATAGCCAGCACAACACAACAGCCATGTCTCCTGTACAGTGTATATATATATTTTTATGTATATATATATATATATATATATATATAATGCTGTATATATATCGACCAAGGACCGGCACTCCCGATGTTTGCATGAATGACACCGGTGCGCTCACATATACTGCGGTATAAAGATACACTTTCTCTGGTGCGGCACTCGGCAAAAAAAGTAGTCAGCAGACCCGAATAACTTTAGCAACGTTTCAGTGCTCTGTATTGCACTATTATCAGGATAGTATATAACATTATCCTGATGATAGTGCAATAAAGAGCACAGAAACGTTGCTAAAGTTATTTGGATCTGCTGACTACTTTTTTTGCCGAGTGCCGCACCAGAGAAAGTGTGTATATATATATATATATATATATATATATACACACACACATATACACAGTGCATCAAGAAAGTATTCACAGCGCTTCACTTTTTATTATGTTACAGCCCTACAGCCAAAGGTGCATCAACAAAGTATTACTCAAAGGCTGCGAATACTTATATACATATACATCATACACAGTTTTAATTTTTTTATTTTTAATAAATTAGCAAAAATCTAAAAAAATCTCTTCACGTTGTCATTATGGGGTATTGTGTATAGAATTTTGAGGGGGAAAACGGATTTATTCAATTTTGGAATAAGGCTGTAACATAACAAAATGTGGAAAATGTGAAGCGCTGTGAATAGAATACTTTCCGGATTCTAGCAATATACCATACAGCATATATATAAATATATATATATATATATATATATATATATATATATATATATATATATAAACACAATAGTATCCTTATCTTGCGCCAAAATAAAAGCAGCAAAATGGGAGATATCTCTGTTGATAGATCTCACTAACATACAAGATAAAACACAATTTCCCAGATGCGCTGGGTAAAGTGTATTTACAATAGTTCTTCCAATAAAATTTCCCGTAGGTGTAGATTGTGTACTGGAGAATGCTTATATTCAGGGACCTGTAAGCATTCTCCAGTATACAATCTACACCAATCTACAACTACTGTATATATAAAAACATATATTTATATGCTGTATGATGGTATGTTGCCAGAACATAATTAACTGATGTACAAACATGTATGTAAGGTCACCAGTGATGTGGGTGATTTGGGGTAAGATAGATAGATAGATAGATAGATAGATAGATAGATAGATAGATAGATAGATAGATAGATAGATAGATAGATAGATAGATAGATAGATAGATAGACTGTATATAAATGTACTGTATGTGTGTGTGTGTATATATATATATATATATATATATATATACATACACAGTATGTCCATCTATCATGCTGAGCTGTGTATCTGCTTTGGGGCAGAATGACAGTACCAGACAGAGCAGAATTGGAGGGGGGTGGGGGGGATTTATAATACGATTGCATCAGCAGAAATGGATCAGCAGCTCATCAATACTACACAATGACGGTCAGACAGGGACACATTATATTGCCTCTTAGTGATCCGTCACCCGCTGTAGGTCACTGAATGGATCATCACTGCTGAATGAATTCTTTTGTTACCATTTTAATTTGAAGATTTGTTTGGAATTATTTCCTGGCCTCGTACAACAACACCTGAGTTATTAACAACAGATAATTGTCAGCTCTTCCATCTCCTCTGTCTCCTGACAGGATATTGCTACTCAGAAGTTCTCCATGCCGTCTCCAATCCGCACCGTAATTGCCGCTGACTTCGATAATGATCAGGAGCTGGAAGTCTTTTTTAATAATATCGCCTACAGGGGCTCTTCAGCGAACCGTATGTTCAGGTAATATCACAAGCCGCACAAACATTCTCATAGAGAGATTTAAAGGAACGTTATCCTGAAATGTACTATGGGGTAGATGTATTAAGCCCGGAGAAGTGATAAAGCAGTGATAATGCAAGGTGATAACGCACCAGCCAATCAGCTCCAATATGTAAATTGACAGTTAGGAGCTGATTGGCTGGTGCGTTATCACCTTCCACTTATCACTGCTTTATAAGTGGAAGATGATAATATATACACAGGCTTAATACATCTGCTCCTATAACTGCTGCTAGGCTGTGTATTTCCATCTCTGAGTAAAGCTTAGAAATGTACTATGACAATATGAATCACATGGCCCTCACCCAGATCAATACATGTGTGTATAAATCAGAATGCATTATATTAATATATTGTGCTAAGTATCTGATCATTATATCTTGTGACTGAATATTTCTAAAATAAAATACTGTATAGTACTGAAGGATATACCTGCTTACAGAATAAATATGGTGAGATTTCGTTATTAAGGATTTACTGTATGTACTAAGCCGTGGAGAGAGAGAAAGTGGAGAGAGATAAAGGGGCAGATGTATTAACCTGGAGAAGGCATAAGGAAGTGATAAACCAGTGATATGTGCAAGGTGATAAACGCACCAGCCAATCAGCTCCAATATGTAAATTAACAGTTAGGATCTGATTGGCTGCTGCCTTTATCACCTTGCACATATCACTGGTTTATCACTGCCTTATGCGCCCCATAGTACCAACAATCAGCTCCTATCTGTTATGTTACAGGTTGTGTTTGAAAAATGACAGGAACTGATTGGTGGGTACTTTATCTCTTTCCACTTTATGGGGCAGTTGTATTAACCTGGAGAAGGCATAAGGAAGTGATAAACCAGTGATATGTGTAAGGTGATAAAGGCACCAGCCAGTCAGATCCTAACTGTTAATTTACATATTGGAGCTGATTGGCTGGTGCCTTTATCACCTTGTACATATCACTGGTTTATCACTTCCTTATGCCTTCTCCAGGTTAATACATCTGCCCCTATGTATGAAGGGGCAGCAGCGCTCCTATCCCCTGTCCACCATGGCCTCATTAAACACGTGGTGGGTGCAGACAGGGGCCAACCTGAAGAGGTGGGTGTGACTCATGCGGTGATATCATGAGTTCTGGATTTAAGCCAGGGTAAGGGCGCCGACAGAACAGCGCTGGTGGGTATGAGGATCAATGCATACATTTTCTAAAATGAAAAAATGAAACAAATTAAAATATGCAATGTGGCTTAGTAGATATAATGCAATATTTAATATTAATATTAAAATATGTAGAAATAGCAATAAGCAAGAAAACACACGGACAGAGCAGTCATGACCTCAGGGTGTAATAAAACCAATAGCGGCACTCAGTAATGCGTATGGACCCTTTGAGGTAAGCAGTTGCTTAATAGGTCCAAATAGTTTATCCCGGATATAACTGATGATGATGTTAGTTGGTTTAAAGCACAGTCAGTGAGCACAGGGTTACTAGATGGCAAGGTGCAATAAGGTAAACAGTTCCGGTATATTTGCCAGTCACTGTTTAAACATTATACCGTTGATGGTGAAGCCGATCTGTAGGGCCTTAGGGGGACAATTTTATAGTATGCAAATTAGAAATGTTACGTCAATGCTGATTGGTTGCCATGGACAACTTCTCCACTGGCTCACTTCTCCACGTTTATCACTGCTTAGTACATGTCCCCCTTAATTAGCAGAAGATGTCCAAACACTGGAAAACTGATACGTCTTTGTCCACAAACTATTACTGGTCAAGGTACTGGATGGGGGATTCCCCAATAGAACACACAGGGGCTCAATATATGGCTCACACGTTTCAGTGTGGCAGTCACCCCACATCCTTCCTCAGGAACATGTGACAACAAAACTTTTTTTTTTTTTTTTTTTTTTTTAAAGCTACAGTATGTTATGTGACCATTACAGAGATAGACTATTTCATTTTTAACTTTGATGGTCACATGTTATTACATCCTTATTTTCTCTAACGTCCTTGAGGATGCTGGGACTCCGTAAGGACCATGGGGAATAGATGGGCTCCGCAGGAGATAGGGCTCTTTAAGAAAGCTTTGGATTCTGGGTGTGCACTGGCCCCTCCCTCTATGCCCCTCCTCCAGACCTCAGTTTTACACTGTGCCCAGAGCGAGATGGGTGCACTGCAGGGAGCTCCCCTGAGTTCTCTGCCTAGAAAGCATTTTTGTTTGGATTTTTTCTACATTTTTACAGGGAGCACTGCTGGCAACAGGCTCCCTGCATCGAGGGACTGAGGAGAGAGGGGCAGACCTTCTTAAATGATAGGCTCTGCTTCCTTGGCTACTGGACACCATTAGCTCCAGAGGGGGTGAACACAGGTTCTTACTGGGCGTCCACCCCTAGAGCCGCGCCGCCGTTCTCCTCACAGAGCCAGAAGAAACGAAGTCAGAAGACGTCTCAGGCGGCAGAAGCCTTCAGAGCTTCACTGAGGTAACGCACAGCACCACAGCTGTGCGTCATTGCTCCCATACACCTCACATACTCCGGTCACTGTAAGGGTGTAGGGTGCAGCGGGGGCGCCCTGGGCAGCAATATAACACCTCTCTTATGGCAAAAGACAATATACATGTACAGGTGGGCACTGTACATGTATATAAAAGAGCCCCCGCCATTTTTTAATAACTTTGAGCGGGACAGAAGCCCGCCGCCGAGGGGGCGGGGCTTCTCCCTCAGCACTCACCAGCGCCATTTTCTCTCCACAGCACCGCTGAGAGAAAGCTCCCTGGACTCTCCCCTGCTTACACACGGTGAAGGGGTGTTTAAAAGAGAGGGGGGCACATAATTGGCGGATAACATATTATACAGCGCGGCTGGGGGAAAACATTTTGTGTTGGTCTCCAGGGTCATTGCGCTGGGGTGTGTGCTGGCATACTCTCTCTCTGTCTCTCCAAAGGGCCTTAAAGGGGATACTGTCTTCAGAAAAGAGTTTCCCTGTGTGTGTGAAGTGTGTCGGTACGCGTGTGTCGACATGTTTGACGAGGAAGGCTCGCTTAATGTGGAGGGGGAGTGCTTGAATGTCATATCGCCGTCGGCAGCGCCGAGACAGGAATGGATGGATATGCTGAATGTCTTAAATGCAAATGTCAATCTGTTGCATAAAAGGTTAGACAAGGCTGAAGCTAGGGATCAGTCAGGTAGCCAGACCATGCCTGTCCCTGTAGCGCCAGGACCTTCGGGGCCTCAGAAGCGCACCTTTTCCCAGATCGATGACACAGATACCGACACGGATACTGACTCTACTGTCGACTATGAAGATGCAAAATTACAGCCGAAGGTGGCAAAAGGTATTCGGTACATGATTATTGCCATTAAAGAGGTTTTGCATATTACTGAGGAACCCCCTGTCCCTGACACGAGGGTACACATGTATAAAGGGAAAAAGCCTGAGGTCACCTTTCCGTCCTCATTTGAGCTGAGTGAATTGTGCGAAAAGGCTTGGGAATCTCCAGATAGGAGACCACAAGTTCCCAAAAGGATTTTTATGGCGTATCCTTTTCCACAAACGGATAGGATACGATGGGAATCTTCACCTAAAGTAGACAAGGCGCTGACACGCTTATCCAAAAAGGTGGCACTGCCTTGTCAGGATACGGCTTTCCTCAAGGATCCTGCTGATCGCAGGCAGGAAATTACCATGAAGCACATTTACACTCATTCAGGTACTATTGTTAGACCGGCTATGGCGTCGGCCTGGGTTTGTAGTGCTGTTGTGGCATGGGCAGATTCCTTATCTACGGAGATTGACACCTTAGATAGGGATGCCATTTTAATGACCATAGAGCATATCAGAGATGCTGCCGTGTATATGAGAGATGCTCAAAGAGACATTTGTTTATTAAGCTCCAGAATAAACGCTTTGTCTATTTCTGCTAGGCGGCTCTTGTGGACCCGACAGTGGACAGGAGACTCAGATTCAAAGCGGCATATGGAGTCCTTGCCTTGCAAAGGGGAGGAGTTGTTTGGAGACGGCCTCTCGGACCTTGTCTCTACTGCTACGGCGGGTAAGTCGAATTTCTTACCTTATGTTCCCCTGCAGCATACAAAAAAGGCACCTCATTATCAAATGCAGTCCTATCGTTCCAATAAGAGCAAGAAGGTACGGGGATCGTCCTTTGTTGCCAGAGGAAAAGGCAAGGGAAAAAGGCTGCAAACAGCTAGTTCCCAGGAGCAGAAGTCCTCCCCTGCATCTGCAAAGTCCACCGCATGACGCTGGGGCTTCCCGGGGGGAGGCTTTCCTCAAGGATCCTGCTGATCGCAGGCAGGAAATTACCATGAAGCACATTTACACTCATTCAGGTACTATTGTTAGACCAGCTATGGCGTCGGCCTGGGTTTGTAGTGCTGTTGTGGCATGGGCAGATTCCTTATCTACGGAGATTGACACCTTAAATAGGGATGCCATTTTAATGACCATAGAGCATATCAGAGATGCTGCCGTGTATATGAGAGATGCTCAAAGAGACATTTGTTTATTAAGCTCCAGAATAAACGCTATGTCTATTTCTGCTAGGCGGCTCTTGTGGACCCGACAGTGGACAGGAGACGCCGATTCAAAGCGGCATATGGAGTCCTTGCCTTACAAAGGGGAGGAGTTGTTTGGAGACGGCCTCTCGGACCTTGTCTCTACTGCTACGGCGGGTAAGTCGAATTTCTTACCTTATGTTCCCCCGCAGCATACAAAAAAGGCACCTCATTATCAAATGCAGTCCTTTCGTTCCAATAAGAGCAAGAAGGTACGGGGATCGTCCTTTGTTGCCAGAGGAAAAGGCAAGGGAAAAAGGCTGCAAACAGCTAGTTCCCAGGAGCAGAAGTCCTTCCCTGCATCTGCAAAGTCCACCGCATGACGCTGGGGCTTCCCGGGGGGAGGCAGATCTAGTGGGGGCTCATCTTCGGTTTTTCAGCCACGTCTGGGTTTGCTCGCAGGTGGATCCCTGGGCATTAGAAATTGTTTCTCAGGGATACAGACTGGAATTCGAAGACTTGCCTCCTCGCCGGTTTTTCAAATCGGCTCTGCCGGCTTCCCCGTCAGAGAGGGAGCTAGTGTTGGCAGCAATCCAAAAATTGTATATTCAAGAGGTGATTGTCACAGTTCCTTATCTCCAGCAAGGAGAGGGATATTACTCAACCCTATTTGTGGTCCCGAAACCAGACGGTTCGGTCAGACCCATTTTAAATCTAAAATCCCTGAACCTGTACTTGAAGAGGTTCAAGTTCAAAATGGAATCACTCAGGGCGGTCATCGCCAGCCTGTGTTATGATTCCCGTACTCCAGACCAGAGGAGATCTTTATGGCAGAGGTCTGAGTACTGGAAGGATATGCTGGTACGGGAGCAGGAAAGCCTAGTAACCCCTGGCGCCCTAACTCCGTTGTCTCGCCCGTGTTATCAGAAATCCCCTGCGAGACTATGGTTGCTTGAGCCCATGGCAGCCGCGTTCGAAGGGCGGATTATGTCTGCCCAACCCCGATGCCCCCTCAGGTCTTAATGGGAGACAAAGGGAAATCCGAGACAGGGTGATAACAAGGGGCCCTCTGACTAAGCAACCAGGCCAGGGGTTACAAGCTATCTAACTTAAACCAAAAGTATGTGCGGACAAACCGCCAGGGAAAAGGACAACCAAAGATCCACTGATCCGTTACTCCTATCCAGCACCGCTGGATACCAGAGTGGATTTGTGGGAGTGGAATCCTCCGCAAAAGCTCCAGAACACAATAAACTAAATAATAAATAGTAAGCGGTCAAGCCGCAACACACGGCTACGCCGCGACTCACGAACACCACAGGATGTTAAAGGTGCTCGGTCGGACTCCAGGAATAGATGACAAATTCCGAGTACTGGATCACTGAGGACAGGAACAACCGGGTTGAGCAGGACTGGAAACTCTCTGTAACTGACACAGCAAACAGGAAGCTATCACCGGCGTCTGTGAGAAGTCCTGAGAGTGCTTAAATTTGGGAGCCCTCCAATCATGATCCAGACAGGGTAATCACATAATGATGCCGTGCAGCTGCATGCTGCACGGCCAGAATACACAAGCACTGATTAATTAAGACCCAGCAACGGGGAACGCGGTCTGACCGTGGCGTCCCCGTTGCTAGGGTCTGAGCGGCTCCGTGCGCCCGGCGTCTAGCGTTGCTAGGGAGCCAGCGGCTGTCTGCCTGCGGCGTCCCTAGTTGCTAGGCGCCGGGCCGCACTGACGGGCGGACCCTCGGCGCCTAACAGTACCCCCCCCCTTGAGGAGGGGTCAAGGAACCCCTAAGGCCAGGTTTCTGAGGAAATTCTCGAAAAAATGCCCTTTTGAGCCTCGGGGCATGGAGATCCTCATCCAGGACCCAAGACCTTTCTTCTGGACCATAACCTCTCCAATGTACCAAAAAATAAAGCCGACCCCGGGACAACTTGGAATTGAGAACCTTCTCCACTAAGAACTCCTGCTGACCCTGTACATCTATTGGTGATTTCCCCTGAGAGATCTTGCGAGGAAATCTACTGGACGAAACATATGGTTTTAACAAGGAGCAATGGAAGGTATTTCCGATCCGTAAAGTTTTTGGTAAACGTAACCGGAAAGCCACTGGATTGACTTTTTTGATAATATGAAATGGTCCAATAAATTTAGGACCCAATCTGGCTGAGGTTTGTCGAAGTTTAATGTTGCGAGTCGACAACCATACCCTATCTCCAACTTTAAAAGTGCACGGCCGCCGGAGCCTGTCAGAAAATTTTTTCTCCCGAAATGCCGCTTTTCTGAGAGCCAGGTGCACTTTTCTCCAAATGAGTTTGAGATGAGAGGTCAAGGTCAGTGAGGAGACAGAAGAATGTTGAAAAAAGGAATTAGCTCTGGGGTGAAAACCAAAAACTGTAAAAAATAGAGATACATTGGTGGAGGAATGACAGGCATTGTTGTAAGCAAACTCTGCAAACGGAAGAAACTCAGACCAGTCATTTTGGAGTTTGGCCGAGTACAAACGCAAATATTGTTTTAATGATTGATTAACTCGCTCAGTCTGCCCGTTGGATTGGGGATGGTAGCCAGACGTTAAAGATAATTTCATCTTTAATGAGGCACAAAAAGACTTCCAAAATTGTGCAATGAATTGTGGACCCCGATCAGAAACAATATCAGTGGGTAACCCATGGAGTCTGAAAACATGGCGGAGGAACAAGACTGCCAATCCCTGGGCAGATGGCAATCGGGGAAGAGCAATGAAATGGGCCATTTTGCTAAAACGGTCCACTACCACCCATATGACTCGGCATCCGGCTGACAGAGGGAGGTCCACCACAAAATCCATGGAAATATGAGACCATGGCCTAAGAGGAACATTCAAGGGCATAAGTTGACCGATAGGCAAGGAACGGGGAACCTTATGCTGTGCACAGACCTGACAAGAAAAAACAAACTCCTTAATGTCTTTGGAAAGACCAGGCCACCATACCGAGCGGGAAACTAATTCAAAAGTTTTAGCGATCCCCGGATGCCCGGCAACCTTGCTATCATGAAACTCCGTCAAAACCGTTGCTCTCAAAAACTCGGGGACAAAAAGACGACCAGCAGGAGTATTTCCAGGAGCTTGATGTTGAAGCTGCTTTAACTGGGTAAATAAATCTTGTGTGAGACCTGCCCGAATGACTGAAGACGGAAGTATGGGAGTAACAGGACTGTTGTCTTGAACTGGAAGAAAACTGCGTGACAGGGCATCTGCCTTGGTATTCTTGGAACCTGGCCTGAAGGTGATAATGAACTTGAAACGAGTAAAAAATAAAGCCCAACGAGCTTGCCGGGCATTCAGCCGTTTAGCTGATTCAATGTATTGAAGATTTTTGTGATCAGTCAAAACTGAAATGGTATGAGTGGCTCCTTCAAGCCAATGCCTCCACTCCTCAAAAGCCCATTTAATAGCCAGTAATTCCCGGTTACCAACATCGTAGTTGGATTCAGCAGATGAGAATTTCCTGGACATGAAGGCACAAGGATGTAATTCCATGGAATCCGGATCCTTCTGAGATAGGATAGCCCCTACTCCAACCTCCGAGGCATCAACCTCAACAATGAAAGGCAATTCTGGGTTGGGATGTCTGAGGACCGGGGCTGAGACAAAGGCTTGTTTCAAGGCCTGAAAAGATAACTCCGCTTCACGTGACCAGTTGGTAGGATCTGCTCCCTTTTTAGTCAGTGCCACAATGGGAGCAACTAGGTCAGAGAAAGAGTGAATAAATCTTCTATAGTAATTCGCAAACCCTAAAAAGCGCTGAATTGCTTTTAAATTGGTGGGTTGCGCCCAACTAAGGATGGCTTGGAGCTTCTTTGGTTCCATACAGAATCCCCGAGGGGAAATAATGTACCCTAAAAAGGATACCTCCGTGACATGAAATTCACACTTCTCCAGCTTGGCATATAGGTGATTTTCACGTAATTTTTTTAGAACCTGACGCACCTGGGTAACATGTTGTTCAATAGAGTCAGAATATATCAAAATATCGTCTAAGTAGACTACAACGAATCTTCCAAGAAATTCACGGAGCACATCGTTAATGAGATCTTGGAAAACTGCCGGAGCGTTGGACAGGCCGAATGGCATAACCAGATACTCATAGTGGCCTGATTGAGTACTGAATGCCGTTTTCCACTCATCCCCTGACTTGATTCTGATGAGGTTATATGCTCCTCTCAGGTCAATCTTAGAAAAAATCACAGCCGAACGTAGCTGATCAAAGAGGACAGAAATCAGCGGCAAAGGGTAAGTATTCTTTACTGAGATTTTATTCAAGGCTCTAAAGTCAATGCAAGGTCTGAGTGATCCATCCTTCTTCTCCACGAAGAAGAAGCCTGCACTTAAAGGGGATTTAGATGGCCTGATAAATCCTTTCCCTAGGCTTTCTTTAACATACTCATTCATGGCCACAGTTTCAGGTCCGGACAATGCATATAACCTTCCCTTAGGCAAAGTGGCACCAGGAATTAACTCGATAGCACAATCATAAGGCCTATGGGGAGGCAGAATATCCGCATTGCCCTTGGAAAATACATCAACAAAATCCTGGTATTCCACAGGAATGGGTGCGGGAATGACAGCAGCTATTCTGATGGGAAGCGTAATACATTCCTTATTACAGATGGTACCCCATTGTAAGATCTCCCCCGACTGCCAATCAATGATGGGATTATGAAAGGCCAGCCAAGGGTGACCCAGAACCACAGGAACTGCTGGGCAATGGGTAAGGAAAAACTCAATCTTTTCAGAATGCAGAGCTCCTACCGAAAGTAGAACAGGAGGTGTACAGAGAGAAATAACCCCATTGGACAAGGGACTCCCATCTAAACCATGCATGGTGATACACCTACCCAAGGCTAACTGAGGAATACCTAAGGCCTTAGCCCATGTTAAATCCATAAAGTTCCCTGCAGCTCCACTGTCCACAAAAGCCGAGATCGAGGAACAGAGGCTGCCAAAGGAAACTTTAGCTGGAACCAACAGTGAATTATTTGAGGAGATAAGCTGCAGACCAAAGTGAACCCCCTCACAACTCACTTGGTCGAGGCGTTTCCCGACTTGTTCGGACAACTACGGGCAAAATGTCCCTTACCCCCACAGTATAAACAAAGACCAGAATTTTGCCTTCTGGTTCTTTCTTCAGGAGACAGTTTGGAGAGGCCTATCTGCATGGGCTCCTCTATGTCCACAGGAATGGAAAAAACACAAGGAGAAGACCCGACAGATGCTCCTTTTTCAGCCCTCCGCTCTCTGAGACGACGATCAATCTTAATAGAGAGCTCCATGAGTTTATCGAGAGTCTCAGGAGCGGGATACTGAAGGAGACTGTCTTTTATAGACTCGGATAAGCCGAGGCGAAACTGACTGCGCAGGGCTGGATCATTCCATCCACAGTCGTTCGACCAACGGCGAAACTCCGTACAATAAATCTCTGCGGGATTCCTACCCTGTCTGAGAGCACGCAACTGACTCTCGGCGGATGCTTCTCTATCAGGGTCGTCATACAATAGCCCTAAAGACTAGTGATGAGCGGATTCGGTTTTACTCGGTTTTACTCGGTTCTCAAAACGGCATCTTATTGGCTCACGGATGTCACGTGTTTTGGATAGCCAATAAGATGCCGTTTTGAGAACCGAGTAAAACCGAGTAAAACCGAGTAAAACCGAGTAAAACCGAACCTCGCTCATCACTACTAAAGACCCCAGAAAGGCGTCTACAGACAATAAAGCCGGATCGTCTGTCTTTAAGCCAAAAGCCCAGGTCTGAGGATCCCCCTGTAGCAAAGAAATAATAATTCCTACCCGCTGAGATTCCGTACCTGAGGAGACTGGTCTTAAACGAAAATACAGTTTACAAGACTCTTTAAAATTAAAAAACTGCTTTCTATCCCCAGAAAAACGGTCAGGCAGATGCATTTTTGGTTCAGGAATGACCCTCGGGGAAGTCCGTAACAGATCTTCCTGTGACCTCACCCGAAGGGACAGATCTTGAACCATCTGAGTAAGCTCTTGAATCTGGCTAACTAAAAGCTGGCCAGGATTTGGCCCAACACCGGAGGGATTCATGAGGCTGACAAATCTCCCAACAGAATAAGGGAAAAAAAATTAACTCCTGTTAAATTTTTAAATTTTAGTTGGGCCGGTGATAATGTTATGATTCCCGTACTCCAGACCAGAGGAGATCTTTATGGCAGAGGTCTGAGTACTGGAAGGATATGCTGGTACGGGAGCAGGAAAGCCTAGTAACCCCTGGCGCCCTAACTCCGTTGTCTCGCCCGTGTTATCAGAAATCCCCTGCGAGACTATGGTTGCTTGAGCCCATGGCAGCCGCGTTCGAAGGGCGGATTATGTCTGCCCAACCCCGATGCCCCCTCAGGTCTTAATGGGAGACAAAGGGAAATCCGAGACAGGGTGATAACAAGGGGCCCTCTGACTAAGCAACCAGGCCAGGGGTTACAAGCTATCTAACTTAAACCAAAAGTATGTGCGGACAAACCGCCAGGGAAAAGGACAACCAAAGATCCACTGATCCGTTACTCCTATCCAGCACCGCTGGATACCAGAGTGGATTTGTGGGAGCGGAATCCTCCGCAAAAGCTCCAGAACACAATAAACTAAATAATAAATAGTAAGCGGTCAAGCCGCAACACACGGCTACGCCGCGACTCACGAACACCACAGGATGTTAAAGGTGCTCGGTCGGACTCCAGGAATAGATGACAAATTCCGAGTACTGGATCACTGAGGACAGGAACAACCGGGTTGAGCAGGACTGGAAACTCTCTGTAACTGACACAGCAAACAGGAAGCTATCACCGGCGTCTGTGAGAAGTCCTGAGAGTGCTTAAATTTGGGAGCCCTCCAATCATGATCCAGACAGGGTAATCACATAATGATGCCGTGCAGCTGCATGCTGCACGGCCAGAATACACAAGCACTGATTAATTAAGACCCAGCAACGGGAAACGCGGTCTGACCGTGGCGTCCCCGTTGCTAGGGTCTGAGCGGCTCCGTGCGCCCGGAGTCTAGCGTTGCTAGGGAGCCGGCGGCTGTCTGCCTGCGGCGTCCCTAGTTGCTAGGCGCCGGGCCGCACTGACGGGCGGACCCTCGGCGCCTAACAGCCTGGAGGGTGGGGATTGGATGGTGTCCCTGGACATAAAGGATGCTTACCTTCATGTTCCGGTATTCCCCCCTCACCAGGCGTTCCTGAGATTTGCAGTTCAGGACTGTCACTACCAATTTCAGACGTTGCCGTTTGGGCTTTCCACGGCCCTGAGAATTTTCACCAAGGTAATGGCGGAAATGATGGTGCTCCTGCGCAGGCAGGGTGTCACAATTATCCCATACTTGGACGATCTCCTCATAAAGGCGAGATCTCGGGAGAAGTTGCTGGACAGCGTGTCTCTGTCCATGAAGACGTTGCAGTTACACGGCTGGATTCTCAATATACCGAAGTCCCAGCTAGTCCCTACAACGCGTCTGATCTTTTTGGGCCTGATTCTAGACACAGACCAGAAAAAGGTTTTTGTTCCGATCGAAAAGGTTCAAGAGCTCATAGCCCTGGTCAGGAACCTATTAAAGCAAAAAAAAAAAGGTTTCAGTGCATCATTGCACACGGGTTCTGGGGAAGATGGTAGCTTCATACGAGGCCATCCCCTTCGGCAGGTTCCATGCGAGGACTTTTCAATGGGACCTCTTGGACAAGTGGTCCGGGTCCCATTTACAAATGCATCAAAGGATCACCCTGTCTCCCAGGACCAGGGTATCTCTCCTGTGGTGGCTGCACAGTGCTCACCTACTAGAGGGTCGCAGGTTCGGCATTCAGGACTGGGTCCTGGTGACCATGGACGCAAGCCTCCGAAGCTGGGGAGCAGTCACACTGGGAAGAGATTTCCAAGGTCTCTGGTCAAATCTAGAGACTTGTCTCCCTCCACATCAACGTCCTGGAGTTGAGGGCCATATACAACGCCCTGCGTCAAGCGGAGGAATTGCTTTGGGACAAACCGGTTCTGATTCAGTCAGACAATGTCACGGCAGTGGCTCATGTAAACCGCCAAGGCGGAACGCGGAGCAGAGTGGCCATGGCAGAAGCGACCAGGATTCTACGCTGGGCGGAAGGCCATGTAAGCGCACTATCAGCAGTGTTCATCCCGGGGGTGGACAACTGGGAGGCGGACTTCCTCAGCAGGCACAACCTGCATCCGGGAGAGTGGGGACTTCATCAAGAAGTCTTCGCACAGATCACGGGTCGGTGGGGACTGCCTCAAATAGACGTGATGGCGTCCCGTCTCAACAAAAAGCTAAAGCGGTATTGCGCCAGGTCAAGGGACCCTCAGGCGGTAGCGGTAGACGCTCTGGTGACACCTTGGGTGTTCAGATCGGTCTATGTGTTTTCTCCTCTTCCTCTCATACCCAAGGTGTTGAGAATAATAAGAATAAGCAGGGTCAGAACAATCCTCATTCTTCCAGATTGGCCACGGAGGACTTGGTGTCTGGAGCTGCAAGAGTTGCTCACAGAAGATCCGTGGCCTCTTCCTCTAAGGCAGGACCTGCTGCAGCAGGGGCCCTGTCTGTTCCAAGACTTACCGCGGCTGCGTTTGACGGCATGGCGGTTGAATGCCGGATCTTAGCGGAAAAAGGGATTCCGGAGGAGGTTATTCCTACCCTGATCAAGGCTAGGAAAGACGTGACGTTGAAACATTATCACCGTATATGGCGAAAATATGTTTCTTGGTGTGAGGCCAAGGCGGCTCCTACGGAGGAGTTCCATTTGGGCCGTCTACTTCACTTCCTTCAAACGGGAGTGAATTTGGGCCTAAAATTAGGGTCCATAAAGGTCCAAATTTCGGCCTTATCCATTTTCTTTCAAAGAGAATTGGCCTCTATTCCTGAAGTACAGACTTTTGTGAAGGGAGTGCTACATATTCAGCCTCCCTTTGTACCTCCGGTGGCGCCTTGGGATCTTAACGTGGTGTTATGTTTCCTCAAGTCGCCTTGGTTTGAACCACTCAAAACAGTGGAGTTGAAATACCTCACGTGGAAAGTGGTCATGTTGTTGGCGTTAGCTTCGGCAAGGCGTGTTTCAGAATTGGCGGCTTTATCACATAGAAGCCCATACTTGGTTTTTCACGTGGATAGGGCAGAGTTGAGGACTCATCCTCAATTTCTGCCAAAAGTAGTCTCATCTTTTCATGTGAACCAACCTATTGTCGTGCCTGTGGCTACACGGGACTTGGAGGATTCCGAGTCCCTGGATGTGGTCAGGGCTTTGAAGATTTACGTGACCAGAACGGCTAGGATCAGGAAGACTGAAGCTCTGTTTGTTCTGTATACGGCCAACAAGGTTGGCGCTCCTGCTTCAAGCAGACTATTGTTCGCTGGATCTGTAACACGATTCAGCAGGCGCATTCAACGGCAGGATTACCATTGCCTAAATCGGTTAAGGCCCATTCCACTGGGAAGGTGGGCTCTTCTTGGGCGGCTGCCCGAGGGGTCTCGGCATTACAGTTGTGCCGAGCAGCTACTTGGTCGGGGTCAAACACCTTTGCAAAGTTCTACAAGTTTGATACCCTGGCTCAATCGGTGCTGCAGAGTCATCCGCACTCACCCGCCCGTTTGGGAGCTTTGGTATAATCCCCATGGTCCTTACGGAGTCCCAGCATCCTCAAGGACGTTAGAGAAAATAAGATTTTCTTACCGGTAAATCTATTTCTCGTAGTCCGTAGAGGATGCTGGGCGCCCGTCCCAAGTGCGGACTTCTTCTGCAAGACTTGTATATAGTTATTGCTTACATAAGGGTTATGTTATAGTTTATCGGTTGAACCGAGGCTATGTTGTTGTTCATACTGTTAACTGGGTAGTTTATCACAAGTTATACGGTGTGATTGGTGTGGCTGGTATGGATCTCATTCTTAGATTTACAAAAATCCTTCCTCGTACTGTCCATCTCCTCTGGGCACAGTTTCCCTAACTGAGGTCTGGAGGAGGGGCATAGAGGGAGGGGCCAGTGCACACCCAGAATCCAAAGCTTTCTTAAAGTGCCCTATCTCCTGCGGAGCCCATCTATTCCCCAATGGTCCTTACAGAGTCCCAGCATCCTCTACGGACTACGAGAAATAGATTTACCGGTAAGTAAAATCTTATTATTATGAATCAACTTTTAACCTGGTAAAATATATATCAGAATGCAATATCATAGGCTGATGTCACAGTCGGTATCCGGATGGAAGATATACAGTAAAAAGATAGTCATTAGGTCGATAGCAGATGGCCTACCGTCAATAGGTTGACAGGGCCAAAAGGTCAATGGGTTCAAAAGTACGACAGTTAAATGGTGGACATGGGCTTAGGTTGGCAGGGTCAAAAGGTCGACTTGCAAATGGTCGACACAAAAAAAGGTTGACACATTGTTTTTCATTATTTGTCAGGATTTTTATGGTTAGGGTTAGGCACTAAGGAAAGGATGCGGTTAGGCTGCGGAAGGTGGCGGTTAGTGATAGGCACTACTAAGGGTATCCGGTCTTTATGTTGACAACACTTAGGTCGACACTCATTAGGTTGACCACTGTTGGTTGACATGTATTAGGTTGACATGGCAAAGGCCAACACGTGAAAAGGTTGACATGAGCTTTTCACATTTTCCCCCCCAAAATGTCTGCATTTTTCCTGACACGCCCTGAAAATAACCGGTTACCGTCTGCTTCCTGTGAATCACCTTGCGTACGCCTTGCGATAGAAATTTGCGCACCATCCTGTCGCTGTTTGGTGATGCGCCTGCACATTGTGGTGCATACGAACGCGCAGTCTATCAATAATCGGCCGCTGTGCAATTTCGCACAACAGCACTCAGGTCTGAATCGGCCCCTAGTTAGAACTTGTTATCGTCCTGTAAGGGAGAAAATAAACATTGACAATACAAGAACGTTCTGTACTAACAATCTGGATTTTATTATGCACCTAAGTGTTAGGTGTTACACTTGTGTAAGGAGAAGCAGTCAAGCCTGGTCAGTGTGGGGCGGCAGCCGCTGGGCAGTCTCCCATGCAAAGCCTAAAAGCTCTGAACTAAAAAGCGCTGTGTCTTTTCCCGATATCTCTAGATTTTGTGTACCAGGATAGTGAGGATTATTGCGGCTCCCAGTAATGCTGGTACCAATGGAAAGGGTTCTATGAAATCTCCATCCTATTATACTAAAAAGTAATAAAATATAATATAAAGCACAGAAACAATTATAAATAAACTCTTATTGAACTAAAAATCCCAACCGCAGTTTAGAAATGTATTAATTTAAAAATAAATGCTTGTGTTCCATCAAGGTGATGATCATCCTGTAATCCAGAACACAGCACCGTAATTGTAATCCAATGTGAACACTTTCTTTTTGTATCGCCAAAGTAAAAAAATCTTCTTTTGTAATTTAAGGAAAAAGTTCATTTCAGTCTATAGGAAAATCTTTTTCTTTCTTTCTTTCTTTCTTTCTTTCTTTCTTTCTTTCTTTCTTTCTTTCTTTCTTTCTTTCTTTCTTTCTTTTTCTTTCTCCTTTCTTCTTCTTCCTTTTCCTTGTCCTCTTCCTCCTTCTCCTCTTCTTTCTCCTCTTGAGTTTGATTCCCAACTAACTGTGTGGAGTCTGTATATTCACGCTGAGCTTGCCTGGGGTTCCTTCAGGTA
The DNA here is from genome assembly GCF_028390025.1 of Pseudophryne corroboree. Taxonomy (NCBI): domain Eukaryota; kingdom Metazoa; phylum Chordata; class Amphibia; order Anura; family Myobatrachidae; genus Pseudophryne; species Pseudophryne corroboree. Next base: position 745,763,025 of record NC_086446.1, read on the forward strand.
CAATCTAAAAATATACTGGTAGGTTAACTGACTCCTAGTGTTAGCGGTGGTGGGTGTTGTGGGACGCGCCGGCTCCCGGCCGTTACTAGGCAACGGGGCCGGCGCATCATTTCCGCTGCTGAGCGTCCATCTCTGGCCGGTTGCCTAGCAACCAGGGACGCCAGGCGGGCGCCCTGGACTTCAGTCCCGGCTGTTACTAAGCAGCCGGGACGCCGCGCTTAGCGCGCCACGCTACAGCTGGGGCTATTAGGGTCTGGGGGGCTGGCCTGACTGGCTCCCCCATTATTGGTCAGCAGGACCTTTTTATGGGAGCCGGTGATAGCTTCCTGTGGAGCCTGCACCTGCCTCTGGAGTGTTCCTGCTTACAGCCTGTACGTTCCAGCATCCTGTGTCCTGTTTTCCTGAGTCTGGTCCTGGGGATCCATTCCTGCCTTCCAGCCGAGTGATCCTGAATCTTGAGCCTTGGGGTCCTGGTTGCTTCCTGCGTGCACTGTTGCCGGTGTTGTGAGTAGCGGCTCTGCCGCACCTTACGGCTTAAGCGGTATTCTTATTCTCTTGTTATTGTGTTTTCTGTGGAGGTTCCGCAACTGTTGCCCTTGCTGTACTACGACGTGTTTGTTTTCGGCACTTGGGCAGCGTTACTTTGGTTTGCAGCTTTTCTTGGTGGCAGCACCGCACATAAACTAGTTATTTATTTTCTGTAGTCTTCTCGTTCATTGTTGTGTCTGTCTTAGTTAGTTTCCCCCTTGTTCTCTCTGTCTCGGTTAATGCCTTGTCGCCTATTAAGACCGAGGGCATCGGAGTTCGGGCAGAACTAAATCGCCCGTTCAAACGCGCCTGCCGTGGGCACAAGAAACCATAGTCTTGCAGGCGTTAATCGACCACTAGGAAAGGGCAATGGAGTCAGGGATTTTTGATAGTGGTAGCTGCGTGTCTCAGTTCTACCGCAGCTCCACATTTCTGTACTCGGAAGTCTTATATTGCCACCCAGTCTCTTGGGTTCCAAATGCGTTGAACATAACACCTAGCGTGTATGTGTGTGTACATGTGGTAGGGAATATACTGGTAGATGTATTAAGCCTGGAGAAGTGATAAAGAAATAATAAGTGGTAGGTGATAACGCACCAGCCAATCATTACAGTTTTGAAAAATGACAGGAGCTGATTGGCTGGAAAATATTCTCTGGCTATTTAATATCTGGTAATAAATAAATAAAAATTGATGCTTTCCACAAAGTTCCATCTAAAATACGAATTAAATCAATTGGCTGGAAACATAATTTCTCTGACGTCCTAGTGGATGCTGGGTACTCCGTAAGGACCATGGGGAATAGACGGGCTCCGCAGGAGACTGGGCACTCTAAAAGAAAGATTAGGTACTATCTGGTGTGCACTGGCTCCTCCCTCTATGCCCCTCCTCCAGACCTCAGTTAGAATCTGTGCCCGGCCCGAGCTGGTTGCACACTAGGGGCTCTCCTGAGCTTCTAGAAAAGAAAGTATTTGTTAGGTTTTTTATTTTCAGTGAGATCTGCTGGCAACAGACTCACTGCTACGTGGGACTTAGGGGAGAGAAGCAAACCTACCTGCTTGCAGCTAGCTTGTGCTTCTAGGCTACTGGACACCATTAGCTCCAGAGGGATCGAACACAGGGCCCGACCTCGATCGTCCGTTCCCGGAGCCGCGCCGCCGTCCCCCTTGCAGAGCCAGAAGACGGAAGAAACCGGAGGAAATCGGCGGCTGAAGACTTCGGTCTTCATTAAGGTAGCGCACAGCACTGCAGCTGTGCGCCATTGCTCCCTATGCACACCACACACTCCGGTCACTGATGGGTGCAGGGCGCTGGGGGGGGTGCCCTGGGCAGCAATTAGAGTACCTTACATGGCAAAAAGCACATAATACAGTCTAATAAACTGTATATGTGCATAATCCCCCGCCATAAAAGTATATAAAAAAGCGGGAGAAGACCGCCGAGAAGGGGGCGGGGCTATCTCCCTCAGCACACCGGCGCCATTTTCTCTTCACAGCTCCGCTGGAAGACAGATCCCTAGGCTCTCCCCTGCAGTTTCCAGGCTCAAAGGGTAAAAAAGAGAGGGGGGGCACTAAATTTAGGCGCAAACTGAGTATATTAAGCAGCTATAGGGAAAAATCACTTTTGTTAGTGTAAATCCCTGTTTATATAGCGCTGTGGTGTGTGCTGGCATACTCTCTCTCTCTGTCTCCCCAAAGGACTTTGTGGGGTCCTGTCCTCAGTCAGAGCATTCCCTGTGTGTGTGTGCGGTGTGTCGGTACGGCTGTGTCGACATGTTTGATGAGGATGCTTACGTGGAGGCGGAGCAGGTGCCGATAAGTGTGATGTCGCCCCCTGCGGGGCCGACACCTGAGTGGATGGATATGTGGAAGGTATTAACCGACAGTGTCAACTCCTTACATAAAAGGTTCGATGACGCAGCTTTGGGACAGCCGGCATCTCAGCCCGCGCCGGCCCAGGCATCTCAGAGGCCGTCAGGGGCTCAAAAACGCCCGCTACCTCAGATGGCTGACACAGATGTCGACACGGAGTCTGACTCCAGTGTCGACGAGGATGAGACAAATATACAATCCACTAGGGCCATCCGATGTATGATTACGGCAATGCAAAATGTGTTGCACATTTCTGACATTAACCCGGTTACCACAAAAAAGGGTATTATGTTTGGGGAGAAAAAGCAGCCAGCATCTGATGAGTTAAACGAATTGTGTGAAGAAGCGTGGGGTTCCCCAGATAAGAAACTAGTAATTTCTAAACGGTTACTAATGGCGTACCCTTTCCCGCCAACGGATAGGTTACGCTGGGAGACATCCCCTAAGGTGGACAAAGCGCTCACACGCTTATCAAAAAAGGTGGCACTGCCGTCTCAGGATACGGCTGCCTTAAAGGAGCCTGCAGATAGAAAGCAGGAGGCTATCCTGAAGTCTGTGTATACACACTCAGGTACTATACTGAGACCTGCTATTGCTTCAGCATGGATGTGCAGTGCTGCAGCAGCATGGTCTGATTCCCTGTCTGATAACATTGATTCCCTTGACATGGACACTATATTGCTAACCATAGAGCATATTAAAGACGTAGTCTTATATATGAGAGATGCACAGAGGGACATTTGCCGGCTGGCATCTAGAATTAATGCGATGTCCATTTCTGCCAGGAGAGTATTATGGACTCGGCAGTGAACGGATGATGCTGATTCTAAAAGGCACATGGAAATTTTGCCTTATAAGGGTGAGGAATTGTTTGGGGACGGTCTTTCGGACCTCGTATCCACAGCAACAGCTGGGAAGTCGACTTTTTTACCTCAGGTTCCCTCACAGCCTAAGAAAGCACCATATTATCAAGTACAGTCCTTTCGGCCTCAGAAAGGCAAGCGGGTTAGAGGCGCGTCCTTTCTGCCCAGAGGCAGGAGTAGAGGGAAACAGCTGCACCATACAGCCAGTTCCCAAGAACAAAAATCCTCCCCTGCTTCCACTAAGTCCACCGCATGACGCTGGGGCTACACACGTGGAGCCAGGTGCGGTGGGGGCCCGTCTCCGGAACTTTAGCGACCAGTGGGTTCGCTCACAGGTGGATCTCTGGGTTCTACAAGTGGTATCTCAGGGATACAAGCTGGAATTCGAGACGTCTCCCCCTCGCCGTTACCTCAAATCAGCCTTGCCAGCTACTCCCCAGGACAGGGAGGTAGTACTGGCGGCAATTCACAAGCTGTACCTCCAGCAGGTGATAATAAAAGTTCCCCTCCTTCAACAGGGACGGGGTTACTATTCCACAATGTTTGTGGTACCGAAACCAGACGGTTCGGTGAGACCCATTCTAAATTTGAAATCCTTATATAAGGAAGTTCAAGTTCAAAATGGAATCGCTCAGGGCGGTTATTGCAAGCCTGGAAGAGGGGGATTACATGGTATCACTGGACATCAAGGATGCTTACCTACATGTCCCCATTTACACACCTCACCAGGTGTACCTACGTTTTGTGGTACAGAACTGCCATTACCAATTCCAGACGTTGCCGTTTGGTCTGTCCACGGCACCGAGGGTGTGTTCCAAGGTAATGGCCAAAATGATGATACTCCTTCGAAAGAAGGGAGTTATAATTATCCCGTACTTGGACGATCTCCTTATAAAGGCGAGATCCAAGGAGCAGTCGTTGATCGGAGTAGTACTATCTCAGGAAGTGCTACAACAGCATGGCTGGATTCTGAATATCCAAAAGTCGCAGCTGGTTCCTACGACGCGTCTGCTGATATTGGGCATGTTTCTGGACACAGAACAGAAGAAGGTGTTTCTCCCGGAGGAGAAGGCCAAGGAGTTGTCATCTCTGGTCAGAGACCTCCTGAAACCAAAACAGGTGTCGGTGCATCATTGCACGCGAGTCCTGGAAAAGATGGTAGCTTCTTACGAAGCAATTCCCTTCGGCAGGTTCCATGCAAGGAATTTTCAGTGGGACCTGTTAGACAAGTGAGGATCGCATCTTCAGATGCATTGGCTGATCACCCTGTCCCCGAGGGCCAGGGTGTCTCTGCTGTGGTGGCTGCAGAGTGCTCATCTTCTCGAGGGCCGCAGATTCGGCATTCAGGACTGGGTCCTGGTGACCACGGATGCAAGCCTCTGAGGTTGGGGAGCAGTCACTCAGGGAAGAAACTTCCAAGGACAACGGTCGAGTCAGGAGACTTCCCTACACATAAATATTCTGGACCTAAGGGCCATTTACAATGCCCTAAGGCAAGCAGAACCCCTGCTTCAAAACCAGCCGGTGCTGATTCAGTCAGACAACATTACGGCTGTCGCCCATGTAAACCGACAAGGCGGCACGAGAAGCGGGATGGCGTTGGCAGAAGCCACAAGGATTCTCCGATGGGCGGAGTATCACGTGCTAACACTGTCAGCAGTGTTCATTCCGGGTGTGGAAAACTAGGAAGCAGACTTCCTCAGCAGGCACGACCTCCACCCGGGAGAGTGGGGACTTCATCCAGAAGTCTTCACGCAGATTGTGAACCATTGGGAACGGCCACAGGTGGACATGATGGCGTCCCACCTCAACAAAGAGCCAAAAAAGTATTGCGCCAGGTCACGAGACCCTCAGGCGATAGCTGTGGACGCACTAGTGACACCGAGGGTGTACCAGTCGGTTTATGTGTTCCCTCCTCTTCCTCTCATACCCAAGGTACTGAGGATAGTAAGTAAGAGAGGAGTAATAACTGTACTCGTAGTTCCGGATTGGCCAAGAAGAACTTGGTACCCAGAACTACAAGAAATGATCTCGGAGGACCCATGGCCTCTGTCTCTCAGACAGGACCTGTTACTGCAGGGGTCCTGTCTGTTCCAAGACTTACCGCGGCTGCGTTTGAAGGCTTGGCGGTTGAACGCCGGATCCTAACGGAAAAGGGCGTTCCAGATGAAGTGATTCCTACGCTGTTAAAGGCTAGGAAAGACGCTGCCTGAAGTTCAGGCGTTGTTAAGGGAGTGCTGCATATTCAGCCCCCTTTTGTGCCTCCAGTGGCACCTTGGGATCTCAACGTAGTGTTGGATTTCCTAAAATCACATTGTTTTGAGCCACTTCAGAACGTGGAGTTGAAGTATCTCACGTGGAAAGTGGTCATATATATATTTGGCCTTGGCTTCGGCTAGGCGTGTGTCAGAATTGGCGGCTTTGTCATGTGAAAGCCCTTAACTGATCTTCCATAGGGACAGGGCAGAATTGAGGATTCGTCCCCAATTTCTCCCTAAGGTGGTTTCAGCGTTTCATTTGAACCAACCTATTGTGGTGCCTGCGGCTACTCGGGACTTGGAGGCCTCCCAGTTGCTGGATGTAGTCCGGGCCCTGAAAATCTATGTTCCAGGACGGCTAGAGTCAGAAATACTGACTCGCTGTTTATCCTGCATGCACCCAACAAGCTGGGTGCTCCTGCTTCTAAGCAGACTATTGCTCGCTGGATCTGTAGCACGATTCAACTTGCACATTCTGCGGCTGGAATGCCGCATCTTAAATCAGTAAAAGCCCATTCCACGAGGTAGGGGGCTCTTCTTGGGCGGCTGCCCAAAGGGGTCTCGGCATTACAACTTTGCCGAGCTGCTACCTGGTCGGGGTCAAACACGTTTGCAATATTCTACAAGTTTGATACCCTGGCTGAGGAGGACCTTGAGTTTGCTCATGCGGTGCTGCAGAGTCATCCGTACTCTCCCGCCCGTTTGGGAGCTTTGGTATAATCCCCATGGTCCTTACGGAGTACCCAGCATCCACTAGGACGTCAGAGAAAATAAGAATTTACTCACCGGTAATTCTATTTCTCGTAGTCCGTAGTGGATGCTGGGAGCCCGTCCCAAGTGCGGATTTTCTGCAATACTTGTATATAGTTATTGCTTAACTAAAGGGTTATTGTTATGAGCCATCTGTTCAGTGAGGCTCAGTTGTTATTCATACTGTTAACTGGGTATAGTTATCACGAGTTGTACAGTGTGATTGGTGTGGCTGGTATGAGTCTTACCCTGGATTCCAAATCCTTTCCTTGTAGTGTCAGCTCTTCCGGGCACAGTTTCCCTAACTGAGGTCTGGAGGAGGGGCATAGAGGGAGGAGCCAGTGCACACCAGATAGTACCTAATCTTTCTTTTAGAGTGCCCAGTCTCCTGCGGAGCCCGTCTATTCCCCATGGTCCTTACGGAGTACCCAGCATCCACTACGGACTACGAGAAATAGAATTACCGGTGAGTAAATTCTTATTTTTCTGCTTGGTCAGTCAAGAGAAGCTTCTCATAATAGCTGTTTGTGATTGGCTAGCAGTGAGAAGGGGGTCTGAGGGACCCCCTGACTAGATCACACATTAAGAGACATTAATTGAATATTTGTTGAGCTGGAAACAATGATTACTTGTAATGTACAGCTCAATTTGTATCATATCTATGACCTATTCATTTGTAATACATTCATTTCAGGGGAGTTTCAGCAGTACTCCACTATAGATAGGTGTGAGCCTCTAATACCCCTTTCACACTGCACAAATAACCCGGTATCGACCCGCTATATTGCCAGGTCAACACGGGTCCCTATGCAGTGTGAAAGAGGTCACTGCCGAATTCCTGGGTCACCTGACCCGGTAATTAAACCCGGGAAGAAAGAAGGATTATTCCCGGGCATAATACCGCGTCATGTGCAGTGTGAACAGGTTGCTGGGTCAATGCGACCAGGGACCTGTTGACAGCAGAGGCAGAGGCTGTGCAGAGATGATCTCATCTCCCTGTGCCGCCCCTGCCCCTGATGGCAGCTCCGCCCCCCCCCCCTGCGATGACAACCCGACCCGGCATATTGGTGGTCATTCCGAGTTGTTCGCTAGCTGTTTTCGGTCGCTGCGCAGCGATCAGGCAAAAAAATGGCACTTCTGCGCATGCGTATGGGGCGCAATGCGCACGCGCGACGTACTTTCACAACAGCCGAAGTAGTTTCACACAAGGACTATCGACGCTTTTCAGTCGCACTGCTGGCCGCAGAGTGATTGACATGAAGTGGGCGTTTTTACTGCGAGGTAACTGACCATTTTCGGGGAGTGTGTGTAAAAACACAGGCGTGTCAGATACAAATGCAGGCGTGCTGGGGGAAACGCAGGCGTGGCTGGCCGAACGCAGGGCGTGTTCGTGACATCAAAACAGGAACTAAATAGTCTGTAGTGATCGCAAGCTAGGAGTAGGTCTGGAGCTACTCTGAAGATGCACAAAATTATTTTGTAGCAGCGCTGTGATCCTTTCGTTGGCACTTCTGCTAAGCTAAGATACACTCCCAGAGGGCGGCGGCTTAGAGTTTGCACGGCTGCTAAAAGCAGCTAGCGAGCGATCAACTCGGTATGAGGGCCATTTTCAGGTCAGGAAGCCAATGTGTAAGAGTTCAGTGCCTGGTCCCACCAAGGAAGGACCTGTTTCCATATCCCGGGTGGGGTCCCGGCATTGCGATCTGAAAGCGGTATAACATGATGTGTATGTGGAGTCTCTTCAGAGCGAGTTAAGTAAACTGGAAGTTTGGGCAATGACATGGAGTATGAGGTTTAATGTGGAAAAATGTAAAGTTATGCACTTTGGGACTAAGAATAAACATGCAACCTACCAATTAAATGGGGAAAATATAGAGAAGACGGTATTAGAAAAGGATTTGGGGGTGCTCATTGATAGTAGATTTAGCAGCAGTACACAATGTCAAAGTCCAGCAACAAAGGCAAATAAGGTGTTAGCATGCATTAAAGGGGGAATCGAGACATGGGATGAGAGCGTCATCCTGCCACTGTACAAATCATTGGTACGGTCGCATCTTGAGTATTGTGTACAGTTCTGGGAACCTCACTATAAAAGAGACATGTTCGAACTTGAAAAGGTTCACAGGCAAGCTACCAAATTGATTAAGAGGATGGAGACACAGGACTATGAGGAGAGGATTTCTAGGTTAGATATGTTTACACTAGAAATGAGACGACTAAGAGGAGATATGATTAATATTTACAAATATATAAAGGGGCAATATGCAGACCTATCGGGTGATTTGTTTATTAAGAGACCTCTACATAAAACGCATGGACACCCACTAAGGCTTGAGGAGAGGAAATTTCGAACTTAGTGCAGGAAGGGATTCTTCACTGTAAGGGCAATATGAATATGGAATACACTGCCAGAGAAGGTTGTAATGGCGGACTCATTCAATGCGTTTAAAAATGGGTTGGACACATTTCTAACTGAAAAAGATATCCAAGGATATAGCCCTTAACCTAAATAGATTAGGGAATGCAATATAATTCAGGTTGAACTCAATGGACTACTGGTCTTTTTTCAACCTCACCGACTGCGGGGCTAATTCAGACCTGATCGCTACGCACAGCAGCGATCAGGTCTGAACTGTGCATGCAACGGCTGTCTTATCCCTGCGATCACCTCTGCCTGATTGACAGGCAGAGGCGGTCGCTGGGCGGGAGGGGAGGCGGTTTCTGGGCGGGAGGGGGGGGCGGCAGCGTTTGGCTGCCGTTTAGGCAGCGTGGTCCGGGCAACGCAGGTGTGCCCTGACCGTTGGGGGGGGCGGGTTGCGGCGGCTTGGCGACGAGTAGCTCCCTGCCAGCGCGCAGGAGCTGCACTGGTAGGGGGCTACTCTTCCAGTACAAAAGCTTCGCCGCTGTGCAATGTTTTTGTACTTGTGCAGGGAGGGGGGGGGGGGGTGTCGGGCCTGACATGCGGGGCTGACTAACCCTGTGCTGGGCGTTCCCCCCACATGTCTGTGTGACTGATCGTCGGGGACGGTTCTAGCCCTTGTGGCGCCCCGGGCGAAAATAGGGGTGTGGCTTCATAAGGGAGCGTGTTCAGTTATGCCCCCTGTAGAGTTGTGCCCCCGTTTGTGCCCCCTGTAGAGTTGTGCCCTAGTTTGTGCCGCTCACAAAAAATAAAAACATTTTTTTTTATTAATTAATACTCACCATCCCCGATCCTGATTCCCAACCGCTGCTGACCTCCGTCTCTAGCCGCCGGCGCCTCTCCTCTGATCTATGGGAGAGACGTCATGATGTCTCTCCCATAGCACAGCATAGACACTAGAGGTCAATTATGACCCCTAGCGCCTATGTACCAGTCCCACAATGCCGTGCGGTGTGTGATGATGTCATCGCGCACCGCACAGCAGTGACAGCACCGGGGGGCACCACCAGTAGCGGATCTTGCCACGGCGCTCTCCGGATGGTAGCGGCGCCCTCCGGAAGGCGGTGCCCCGGGCAAAAATCCTGTGTGCCCGTATCAAGATCCGCTAAATTTAGCACATCTACGATCAGGTCTGAATTAGGCCCCATGTTACTATGTAACATAATTATGAACAGGTTACACTGCTGATGTTAGCTGCTAACACAGTGATCAGTGGATTTTGGTGACAGCCTTTGAACTCCCTAAAATAGAACAAGCAGAATCCAAAATGATGTGCAGCAATGCAGGAAGGTACAGACACAAATATGAATAGGTATAGACAGTTATAGAATACAGTACATTTCATTTTAACATGCGTTAGACACTCTCTACTTGCTTTAAACATACAAATCAGATGCAGCATTTTAACTCCGGTGAGTAATAGCCCGTATAATCAAAGTTACAGTTCTCTAGCAAATAATGGTGTCTGGTTATTTCTCATATAGAAAAGTGCACTAAGTCCCTGTCTTTTAATGAAGTGTGGAGAATTGTTCTCGCTTCTGGGATTCTAATTGCACCAACTTCCACGCGTTTCACCTCTGTCTCTGACTCCGGTTTCTAAATTGTCACTATGAATCTAGCAACATACAGACTCTTCAACTGCGCTGTTCCAAATGTCCTATACAGGATAAAGGTCAGAAAGCTTAACTGTGTTTTTGCTTTTCTCTGAAGGAAAGTTTCTATAACAGTACAGATCTTTCTTTTGTTGTATGTGAATGGTCTTTAAATGTGCCATACAAAGAGCCAAGCCTGCCTGCAGCTGTGAGATGCACATTGCACAAATTGGCACTTTCTGTTAATAGCATGGCTTGGCGAGCAGAGTATACAGAATAGTCCATTTGCATTAGTGTGGAAGCGAATTCTCATTTTCTTTTTGTGAATGGGGTGCCAACAGTCTGCCGTGCCGAGTGGGTTCTGAAGTGGTTTATTTGCCTTTTACTGTGGCGAGCCCAGAGTCACGTTGCTACATTCTTGATTGGCATGCAGGAATTACATTAATAGTAATCTTTTGTTCTTCTGTAAATGTCACAAGCTTTATGTGGTTGTGCTTTGAGAGCACTGGTTTATAATTCATGATTTTTGAATTAATCAGTGTAATCTACAATTTGCCAAGATCAAGTCGCAGTATTGCTTAAAAAATAATATGTATACTGCTGTATCTGAGTGCCAGTACTAGAGCCTTCTAACTTGGGACTTAACCCTTGTGACCCCTTATAAATGTTTACCAAGTGCTCCCCGTAGTTGGCAACTTTATTCAGCGTGCTATAATAAAAAAGGTTTTAGAGAAACACACTTCAGGTGCTAGAAGTGGCTAAAACTTAAATACCCACTGAAAGTTCACCGCATTTCACATAGAATATACAACGTAAAGTTTGTGGGTAAAAATACATACAATTGCTAAGACACTTTTACTTCCCTTTTGTGATGATAATCCACTTTGTAAGGATAGATAACTTGTATCCCTTGGATGTAAATGGATTTTCTTTAGATCTCCGGCAACATTGAACATGAAATAAAATAAAGAATACAATGACGTTGTCAGTGTCGGACTGGGGCATGAACGGCCCACGGGGGAATGCAGTGATAGGGGCCCATACTTAAGGGTGTGGCCAGCCTACAAAGGGGGTGTGGCCATCCTCCACAGAGGCTTGAAATACACAATAGACTTGTGCAGTGTAATGGAACATATCTACCATGTATAATACAAGTGCACAGTCTGGAACCTGATCCCTAGAGGAAGGAGTGGGCACTCAGGCAGTGGGGCCTACCGGTGGTTTTCCTGGTATCCCTGTGGGCCAGTCCGACCCTGAAAGTAGTACGTTCAGACTAAAGCGCAACAGAAAATGCTGCGCTATATAAGAAACTGCTAATAAATAATAAATAAATAAATACCAATGTCATGATAGTCCCAGTGGTAGTCTCTGCTACAAAGAGGTGTGTTGATAGAAGAGCCCTCACCCAGTGGGGAATTTCCCATCAGGCATGTGAGGCACGTGCCTAGGGACGGTATCTGGACTATAGATCTACACTAAAAAGGTTTACAGTCAATAGGTCTGCATTAGGTCGACAGGGTCAAAATGTCAACATGTAAAAGGTAGACAGTTCAACAGGTTGACAGGGTTAAAAGGTCGACATAACAATGGTCGACACGCGTGGCAGACACAAGTGTTTTTTCTTCTTCATTTTTTCCAACTTCTTCATCCTTTACTATCCATGTAGGCTACGATTAGGAAGCGAGCCATGTGAGGAGACGCAGTACACTAATAGGGCTTGTTTTTGACAGAAAAGTGACAAAACACCCCCCCCCCCAAAAAAAAATAATAATAAATAATTGTGTCAACTATTGTCGTATCAACCTTTGACCCTGTCGACCTTTCGACCCTGTCGACCATTCCTACTGTCTACTTATTCTATGTCGATCTTTTGACCTTGGCGACCTAATGCATGTCCACCATTAGTGGTAGACCTATTGACTGTAGACCTTTTTAGTGTAGATCTAATAATCCACACCCGTGCCTAGTGGCGGTACTTGGATGTTTGTGTTGGTAACATCAGGCCAAAAAGTACCAGTAACTGCAAAATATTTCCACTGTACTGTACCATATGCCATCCTGACTGGAGTGTAAGAGGGTAGGACATGCACATACTGCCCCTGTAAGCTGTCCCACTTAGTAAATATGTATACATAAAAAAATGCCATAGTTAGTGGCTTTTGTATTATACTATTAAATTAGCTATTATCACGTGAGGGCTTATAATCAATCAATAAAAATAATAAAATGTTGTGCCTAGGGGCACACTCACCCCTAAATCCACCGCTGTTCTCGCCATCTCAGTGATCAATGGTGGCGTATCATGCTCACAGAAGACATATATAACTAGTACATATAAAGGTGTCTTTTGTATTTCTTATTTGGCATACCCAAAGTTACAATGGAGCAGAATCAGATGCACATACAGTATAAAGGTATCTTGTATCTGTGTAGACACCTAAAATGTGCCTACGGTACCTCAAACTGGAACATGTGTATCAAGGTATCTTGTATCCTGTCACCATGTATTAAATAATACATTTTTTATATGTTTTTGTTCTTGCATCACACTTTTGTCTTATGTTGATGCGGCTTTTGTAATAAACCTCCTTTTTACGAACCTTTTTGGGTCTGATATCTTTTACCAAAGAAAAGAGGAAAAGATACCTTCATACACAGGTTCAAGTATCTGTGATTGTGAGTGGGGTACTCCCTTCTTGAATTCTATATCAAGTGATAGATCACTTGTTGATATATGGTGACGGGGGTTCAGTATGATAAACCGATGGACGGGATGCTGGCTATCAGTATACTGACAGCGGCATCCCATCCATCATTATCCCGATAGCCGCCCATTTAGCCCCCTAACCATCATGTTTTCCCTACCCTAACCCTCCCTTGTGGGTACCTAACCCTTACCCTCCCCGCTAGGTGCCTAACCCTCCCTACCCTGCTGCCTAAACCTAACCCTCTCTGCTAGGTGCCTAACCCTAACCCTCCCTCCTCGGTCCCTATCCCTAACATTCCTGTGTGTGTACCCCAAGCCCAGCCTAACCCCCCTTCTGCTGCCTGTGCCTATCCCCCCTCCCACCCCGCCACCCGACAGGACGGCAGCTCGTCCCACTGTCAGGACGTCCGAAATGCCTGCTGTCGGTATTTTGACATCGGCATCCCATTTGGGGTTGGCTTATTGATGCCAGGATTGTGTCCTCCATCGGTATCCCGGCGTCAGTATATCGACCGCCGGGATCCCGTTCGTCGGTAAGCTGACTGCTTCCCGGTGACGGGATACAAAGATACCTTGATACACAGGTTCCAGTTCCCACATTGTGAGTTGGGGAATGCCCATTTTTGGTCTCTACACAGATACCTTTATACTGTATGTGCATCTGATTTGTCTTCATTGGGAGTTTGGGTACGCCATTTATTAATAAGACATACCAAAGAAACCTTTATATGTATTATTCATCTATTTCTTCCGTGAGTATGATACACCACCATTGATTTCTTTACTAGACAGTGAGGGGTCTTCTATAGACACACAGACTATCACTGGGACTATCATTACATTGGTGTAAGTCTGAACGTACTACACCATTGTATTCTTTATTTTATTTCATGTTTAATGAGGCCGGAGATCTAAAGAAAATCCATTTTACATCCAAGGGATACAAGTTATATATCCTTACAAAGTGGATTATCATCTCAAAAGGGAAGTAATAGTTTATTTGGGCTTGTACTTATTTTTACTCACAAACTTTATGTTGTTTATTCAGCTTGCCGCCTAATGTGTTTAACCTTGTTCTAGCACCCCCTAATCTGAGGCAAATTTTAGGAAGGAGTGTTAGTGGAGAGCGTTACTGCGCAGTCTCCAATATGGCTTCTCCAGTGGTGTACTTCGTTCCCTTACCAAGATGGCCACCAGTACTATTACTGTGCATGTGCTCCTCCATCTTGTTAGTGTGTATGAGTGACTTAGCGGGAGACGGACCTCTCCCCTTTAGCTCCTGAGGCTATTACTCGCATTGACTGCTGTTCCAGCACCGCTACTGCATCCCAGAGATAGTCACTGGCCAGTGATCTGTCTGAGCCCTGCTCCACTTCATGCTCTTCTCTACCGGTGTAACAGTGTGGCTGTCCTGCCGCTTGCACAATATACCACACTGCCTGGTTAAGCTTCACTAAACTAGTTCTTGGGTCATCTTGCGTTCAGCTGGTGTGTACATTTAACGCTATAAGGGTGGGATGTACTAACCTCCCCCGCTGCGGTATCTTGCTTTTCTGTACGTTCCCTGTGTTATCTCTGCATTTACTGGTCTCCTCTCCGCTGCCCGGCGCTACCCGTTGTTCCCCCAGGCTGCCCGTTTTTTTTCTCATCTCACCGTGGTCTGCCTCATCGTCCCACATGCCATACACACACAAGCCAGTGTACGCCTGACACGGGGGCGCATGTGCAACTAACAGGGGGAGCTCAGCGCTGACCAAGCGCTATGGCCAGCGCAGGAATCAGTGGCCTGCAGCGGTGATGAGGCGGGCCGCAGTGAGAGGAGAAAAGAACGGGCAGTAGGGGGAGCAACAGGCAGCGGAGAGGAGACCAGTAACCGTGGAGATAACACAGGGAGCACAAAGTAAAGCAAGATACCACAGTGGGGGAGCTTAGTACATCCCACCCTAAAAGCCACCAAATGTACACACATTTCCAACATTTATTTGTGTTTGTTTGTATTTAACAGACTAAAGAACCAATGCAGATCTGAATGACTAATACATCAATGTATGAAGAAATGTACAGTAGTAAGAAGTTTTAACAAATCTTCTAAGTGTATAAATTGTACAGTAGCACGTGTGTTTTTTTTCTGTTAGATATTGGGTATGACTAGGTTTCCTCACTTTTCCGCAATCTATACCAAGCTAAATGGACAGAACGCGGGTTCCCCCTCTCTGAGATTGGTAACACTAGAGTTCATGCCACATCCACGTAGCATTGGGTGTGGTGCACTACAAGTGACAAAAATGACTACAAGGTATGCCATCACTTGGAGAATAACAAATGTCAGCATGCCCTGGAATACATGCCCACTGGCAGCTGTAGTGTGGCAGGCAAAAAAGGTAAATAAAAACACCCAAAACATAAAAAAAACTATAGTACATAAAACACCCCTTGTACAAAGCCATTTCATGCCCACCTACTTCAGTTCCAGAACAGTCACTTGTTAATCTGGGAGGCAGTCAACTGACCGCCGGTCGGAATCCCGGCTGTCAGGATACCGACTGCCAGAATCCCGACACCAGGTGAAATACTAGGTGTTGGCCCACACCACCATCCGAGGGGGAATAGAACCCTGTGGCATCCGAAGGTCGCCACTGGGCCTGAAGCGCGGCGAACGCAGCAAGCCCGCAAGGGGACTTGCTGCGTTCGCTGCCGGTATCCAGGCTGTCGGGATCCTGGCGTCTTTCTCCTGACCGCTGGGATCTCATACTGATCCTGTTAATCCAATGGTTAACTTAAAAACATACAAGCACAATAAACCCAGGACTATACTGCAAGCAGTTCACCGCAATAATGTGTATATAACTACCGGGAAATGTTTTTCTAAGCTTGGGATTTCTCACGACTACTTTAGGTTAAGTTAGTATTATAATTTATTTTAGATATTTTCTCCTATTTTTATAACATTTAATTTATTTGTTTATTTATATATATATTTTATTACTATTCTTTTTTTTTTCCTAAAAGTGAAACCGGAAGACTCATAAGTTAATAACACCTGCAGCCTAGTACAAAGACTTCCCAGACATC
This sequence comes from Pseudophryne corroboree, assembly GCF_028390025.1. Lineage (NCBI taxonomy): Eukaryota > Metazoa > Chordata > Amphibia > Anura > Myobatrachidae > Pseudophryne > Pseudophryne corroboree. The sequence continues at coordinate 745,779,085 of NC_086446.1, forward strand.
CCTGTGATCCTGTATTATATTGTCACTGTCTTACGAGTAAAAAGTCTGTAAGAAAAGGGATGTCTCCTGTGTATCATCCAGTGACTATACTAGAGGTGATGAATAAGGGCCACTAAGTCTAAAAGTCAGTGAGATAATGTTGGTAAAATGGATATTCATCAAGTCGTCAATTTTCAGATCTGACAGCTCCTCTGTAATAAATGCAGGAGCACGATTCCCAAAACTTCATTGAAAAATACAGTAATTGATTGGTTTTCTAAGAGGATGTGGTACGCTTGTGCTAATGCATAAACAAATGTCTAATTGGCATGTTAATGTACAGTATCTGTGCTTGTCCGCCTCTATGGAGCTCATAGACTTCATGATACTGTTCTTATTAAGGACTTATCAGACAAACCTGGCAAATCACTTTGCAGAACTTACGCACCTCTGCCTACAACCGGTTTCTCTAGATTAATGTAGCAGTAATTCATGTGGTATAATTGTCTGCGTGGCTAAATACCAGAGGGGCTGATGTATTAAACCTGGAGAAGTGATAAAGCAGTCATAAGTGCAAAGTGATAATGCACCAGCCAATTATTATGGGTTTGAAAAATGACAGTTAGGAGCTAATGCGTTATCACTTTACATTTATCACTTCTTTATAACTGCTTTATCACTTCTCCAGCCTTAATACATCTGCTCCACTGTGTAATGCCCCCACCAATCGGTGAGAACCACTCCGGGGGCTGAACCCCATTCCTCCACCTGATCTCAGAGTTCCCCTCATATTTCCACATATTCATTAATTTACCTCAATCAACACCCACTGGGAACAACACTAAGCCCCTCCCCCTAACTCCCCCTAATAGGGCAGATTTACTCCTGAAATTGTCCTCTGTGTACAAGCCGCTAGATGTGCCTCTCCTCTGCTTTCTCTATGTGTACAGTAGGCAGAATAGGTCCAGGCCAATCTATGATAAATACACCATATCCACAATACACAATCTGGGCAGGGGCGGAACTACTGGCGGGGCAGGCAGTGCATTGCACTGGGGCCCCGCCGCACTCAAGGGCCCACAGCCGCCGGCCGGCATTACATGAATGAGTCACAATGACTCATTGTATGTCATGCCGCAGCCGCACACCAGCGCTCCCGTGACCCGCCCGTCATAAGGAACGATTCTGGTCACCCGCACACGAAGGAGGGAGGAGGGTCCGTCCCTCCCTCCCTCATATACAAACAGGTCACAGTCTCTCAGTGAAGGAGAGAGCCGCAGCAGCGCTTTGTTACTGGTGGAGGCGCTGCTGCTGCTGCTCCTCTGCTTCACTATAGGCTGTCTCTGAGAACAGCCTATAGGGAAGCAGAGGGGCAGCAGCAGCAGCGCCTCCACCAGTAACACAGCGCTGCTGCGGCTCCCTCCTTCACCTCCCTCCTCCTTTTTCTCTACTGCCCGGGAAGCTGCACCGAGGAGCCTGAGCCAACAGAGAGGGTAAGTATAATTCATTCATTCTTTCTTTCTTTCTTTCTTTCTTTCTTTCTTTCTTTCTTTCTTTCTTTCTTTCTTTCTTTCTTTCTTTCTTTCTTTCTTTCTTTCTTTCTTTCTTTCTTTCTCTTTCTTTTTTTATTTGTTGGGACTGCCTGCCGCAATGTGTAAAAAGGGGGGACTGCCTGCCGCTATGTATAAAAATGGGGAATCTGCCTGCCGCAATGTAAAAAATGGGGAATCTGCCTGCCGCAATGTAAAAATGGGGAATCTGCCTGCCGCAATGTGTAAAAATGGGGAATCTGCCTGCCGCAATGTAAAAATGGGGAATCTGCCTGCCGCAATGTGTAAAAATGGGGAATCTGCCTGCCGCTATGTATAAAAATGGGGAATCTGCCTGCCGCTATGTATAAAAATGGGGAATCTGCCTGCCGCTATGTGTAAAAAGGTAGAATCTGCCTGCCGTAATGTGTAAAAAGGGCACGCTATCTGCCGTTATGTGTAAAAGTGTATGGTGTCTGCCGTAATGTGTAAAATGGGGACGCTGTCTGCCGTAATGTGTAAAATGGGGACGCTGTCTGCCGTAATGTGTAAAAAGTGCACGCTGTCTGCCGCTATGTGTAACGAGGGCACGCTGTCTGCCGCTATGTGTAACGAGGGCACGCTGTCTGCCATTGTGTAAAAAGTGTATGCTGTCTGCCGCTATGTGTAACGAGGGCACGCTGTCTGCCGTTATGTGTAAAAAGTGCACACTGTCTGCCGTTATGTGTAAAAAGGGGAATCTGTTCGCTGTAAGGAGTAAAAGGGTCTCTACCTGGTGTAGTGGTGCTACTGTGCGGCGTAATTTGAAGAATGGAGACTACTGTGCACCGTTTTATGAATTGGTATTATTTTGTGGACACACCCCTTCCCCACGAAGCCACGCCACTATGTATTTTTGCGCGCGCCTACGGCGCGCACTTCGCATGGGGTGGACTTGGATGGGATGGGGGAGGGGGGGCCCAAAGCATTTTGTTGCACCTGGGCCCACCGCTTGCTTGTTCCGCCACTGAATCTGGGTGTGCTGTACTCCAGTCCCCAGTGTCTGAAGCCATAATACTGATACTGGGCATACACTGTACGATTAGTTGGCATATACTCTGCCAGATCTGGCTGGTTGGAAATAAAATCTGGTAATGGATGAGAGCAAATGACAATCCAACAGATTTTCATTCTAAACAGCCAGATCTGGCAGATAACGGTATAGTGTATGGCCAGCATAAGATATACAGATATGCTCGTTCTAGGGCTTGTGTCTATGGCAGTGGTTCCCAAACTTTTTCGAATCGCGGCGCTCTAGAGTATCAGATTATTTATTGTGGCACCCCTAGGCCAAAAGTTTCTTATTGAGAAATTTAGAAAGAGATATTAAATTAAGAAAATTGTGTTTATATGTCATCCTTAGGGTCAGTTGTGTGGTGAGGGACAAGATTTGCTTCCGTTTGTCCACGTAGTTTATGATTGGCAGCCACCAGCACTGGTTTTTCTTAGTACATTGACCATAAAAAATTAGAATTAGTCCTGGACCGTCAGTCCAAGGCTCCCCTGCATGTGTGGGGTGCCTCGGCACACAGTTTGAGAACCACTGATCTATAGCATTCACCCTGTTTGTCTGTCTCCATCGTACACATTGTACCATCTTAGACCATGATACTTTCTAGTATTTTTTAAATCTGCACAAGTATTACAAAAAATGTATAAATGGCATTCTCTAATTCCAAAGATTTCATATTTAATATATAATTACCACCTGCATGTATAATGATTACATCTAGTAATCCGAATAGCACTCACATCAAAGCCTCCAACCTCCGTTCTGTTAGGGCTGACTCACTCACTCACTCTCTCTATGGGGGGAATTCAAATGTTTGAAAAGTCGGTTGGGTGTTTTTTTCTGTCTATTTGATAGGAAAAAACAGACACACAAATGACTTTTCTAACATTTGAATCCCCCCCTATGAATGTACTGATAGCTCAGAGAGCTGCTAGTGCAGTCTCACCTCTCACATCCACCTCTTATATTAGCAGTTTTTATTAGAGATGAGCGGGTTCGGTTTCTCTGAATCCGAACCCGCCCGAACTTCATGGTTTTTTTCACGGGTCCGAGCAGACTCGGATCCTCCCGCCTTGCTCGGTTAACCCGAGCGCGCCCGAACGTCATCATGACGCTGTCGGATTCTCGCGAGACTCGGATTCTATATAAGGAGCCGCGCGTCGCCACCATTTTCACACGTGCACTGAGATTGATAGTGAGAGGACGTGGCTGGCGTCCTCTCCATTTAGATTATAAGAGAGAGAGATTTACTGGAGCTTAGGACTAGGAGGAGTACTGTAGAAGTGTAGAGAGTGCAGAGAGTTTACTAGTGAGTGACCACCAGACAGTGCAGTTTATTTAATATATCCGTTCTCTGCCTGAAAAAAGCGATACACACAGTGACTCAGTCACATACCATATCTGTGTGCACTGCTCAGGCTCAGCCCAGTGTGCTGCATCATCTATATATATTATATATCTGTCTGACTGCTCAGCTCACACAGCTTATAATTGTGGGGGAGACTGGGGAGCACTGCAGTGCCAGTTATAGGTTATAGCAGGAGCCAGGAGTACATAATATTATATTAAAATTAAACAGTGCACACTTTTGCTGCAGGAGTGCCACTGCCAGTGTGACTGACCAGTGACCTGACCACACTGACCACCAGTATAGTTAGTAGTATACTTATATTGTGATTGCCTGAAAAAGTTAAACACTCGTCGTGTGACTTCACTTGTGTGTTTTTTTTTTTTTTATTCTATAAAAATAAAACTCATTCTGCTGACAGACAGTGTCCAGCAGGTCCGTCATTATATAATATATAATATATACCTGTCCGGCTGCAGTAGTGATATATATATATTTTTTATATCATTTATCATCCAGTCGCAGCAGACACAGTACGGTAGTTCACGGCTGTGGCTACCTCTGTGTCTGCACTCGGCAGGCAGTCCGTCCATAATTGTATACCACCTAACCGTGGTTTTTTTTTCTTCTTTATACATACATACTACTACGACATCTCTTTATCAACCAGTCTATATTAGCAGCAGACACAGTACAGTACGGTAGTTCACGGCTGTGGCTACCTCTGTGTCTGCACTCGGCAGGCAGTCCGTCCATAATTGTAAACCACCTAACCTTTTTCTTTGCATCATGTGCTGATTGGGGAGGGTTTTTTGGAAGGGACATCCTGCGTGACACTGCAGTGCCACTCCTAAATGGGCCCGGTGTTTGTGTCGGCCACTAGGGTCGCTAATCTTACTCACACAGTCAGCTACCTCATTGCGCCTCTTTTTTTCTTTGCGTCATGTGCTGTTTGGGGAGGGTTTTTTGGAAGGGACATCCTGCGTGACACTGCAGTGCCACTCCTAGATGGGCCCGGTGTTTGTGTCGGCCACTAGGGTCGCTAATCTTACTCACACAGCTACCTCATTGCGCCTCTTTTTTTCTTTGCGTCATGTGCTGTTTGGGGAGGGTTTTTTGGAAGGGACATCCTGCATGACACTGCAGTGCCACTCCTAGATGGGCCCGGTGTTTGTGTCGGCCACTAGGGTCGCTAATCTTACTCACACAGCTACCTCATTGCGCCTCTTTTTTTCTTTGCGTCATGTGCTGTTTGGGGAGGGTTTTTTGGAAGGGACATCCTGCGTGACACTGCAGTGCCACTCCTAGATGGGCCCGGTGTTTGTGTCGGCCACTAGGGTCGCTTATCTTACTCACACAGCGACCTCGGTGCAAATTTTAGGACTAAAAATAATATTGTGAGGTGTGAGGTATTCAGAATAGACTGAAAATGAGTGTAAATTATGGTTTTTGAGGTTAATAATACTTTGGGATCAAAATGACCCCCAAATTCTATGATTTAAGCTGTTTTTTAGTGTTTTTTGAAAAAAACACCCGAATCCAAAACACACCCGAATCCGACAAAAAAAATTCGGTGAGGTTTTGCCAAAACGCGTTCGAACCCAAAACACGGCCGCGGAACCGAACCCAAAACCAAAACACAAAACCCGAAAAATTTCAGGCGCTCATCTCTAGTTTTTATGGCCGTTTGTACAACTTCATCTTGATGCATTTCACCGTTTATATTCTGACCATGTTAAAATAATAAAAATCAGGACTACATGTTCCAATTTGGTGCATTGTAAAACATCGGGTTTCTCATGGTGTTCCTTTAATAAGTCTGGAAGTTTGAAAAACACCCAATAAAATAGCGCAAAAAAACAAAAGCGGGTGGTTTATGAATCTGCCCTTCAGTAAATCGTGCTGCCGTTCTGTGCCAGGTCATCGGAGTGTCAGCCCACTGAGAGCTAAGTAGAGCTAAGTTATAGTTTCTCGTAGCGCAGTTCCCGTCTCTTACAGGCAGCAGTGTGCGAGGTGCTATGAACGGAGTTACTGTATACTAGGAAATCACAGTATGTTTTTTTAATCAGGCTATGAAGGAGAGTTATCAAATCTTGGGGAGAGATAAACTGGAGAGAGATAAAGTACCAACCAATCAGCTTCTAACTGTTATTTTACAGGCAATGCTAGAAAAAAGACAGAAGCTGATTGGTTAGTCCAGAACTGAGAATGTCTCCCATATTACCTCTGTGATTCATTTCCCAGCCCACTCCCGAATGACTTTCCCATATCTGTCTACTGGCTGTGTGTCTGTATTAGCGGATGCACGGATCTTGCGGATTTCAGCTTTCGTGCAAGGAATTGGGTATCCACACATGGAGAGACGCTCTGTCTGAGACAGCATACGTTTGATCTATCCGCTTTTGTATGTAACCAGCGGATGTGAGACTCCGGCAGTGGGAGTTTCTGTTCACAAGACGGCGCCTGAGTCATTAGCATATACAGTGTTTGATGCATCTGAAAGCAACCAATCAGCTCCTAACTGTCGCGTTACAGACTGTGGGGCTCATTTATCAACAAGTGATAAAACTTCTTGTGAATGATAAAACTTGTTGCGTATGATAAATGGTGCTCCAGCCAATCCGCTTCTGTCATGTGTACAGCTCCTGTCATGTGTTTGAAAAATTACAGTTGGGAGCTGATTGGCTGGAGCACCTCTTGTCGTACACAATGAATTTGAGCACTCACAACAAGTTTTTTCACTCGATAATAAGTGGGTTTTGAAAAATGACAGGAGCGGCTTGGTTGGTATTTTATCTCTCACCACTTTATCTCTCAAAGGGTCTATTCTTGAAGCAGTGAAAAGTGTGGAGAAGTGAGCCAGTAGGGAAATTACCCATGGCAACCAATCAGCATTGAAGTAACATTTATAATTTGCATACTATACAATTGTAAGGAGCAGCTGATTGGTTGTCATGGGCAACTTCTTCACAGGCTCACTTCTCCACTCTTTTCACTGCTTCATGAATAGGCCCCTAAAGCTTTGATAAATCTCCCGCTTAGCCAGTATGGAGTTTATGAAACCCCTGCATCCTTTAGACATTTTGGAGTAAATTTACTAAGATGGGAGTTCTATTTAAGATGGGATGTTGCCCATAGCAACCAATCAGATTCCAGGTATTATGGCCCTCATTCCGAGTTGTTCGCTCGTTCTTTTTCATTGCATCGCAGCGATTTTCCGCAAGCTGCGCATGCGCAATGTTCGCACTGCGCCAAGTAAATTTGCTAAGAAGTTTGGTATTTTACTCACGGCATTACGAGGTTTTTTTCTTCGTTCTGGTGATCGGAGTGTGATTGACAGGAAGTGGGTGTTTCTGGGCGGAAACTGGCCGTTTTATGGGTGTGTGTGAAAAAACGCTGCCGTTTCTGGGAAAAACGCGGGAGTGGCTGGAGAAACGGGGGAGTGTCTGGGCGAACGCTGGGTGTGTTTGTGACGTCAAACCAGGAACGAAACTGACTGAACTGATCGCAGTGGCAGAGTAAGTCTCGAGCTACTCAGAAACTGCTTAGAAATTTCTATTCGCAATTTTGAGAATCTTTCGTTCGCAATTTTGCTAAGCTAAGATTCACTCCCAGTAGGCGGCGGCTTAGCGTGTGCAATGCTGCTAAAAGCAGCTTGCGAGCGAACAACTCGGAATGAGGGCCAATATTCTAGAAGGTGCTAGATAAATGAGAAGTAGAATCTGATTGGTTGCTCTGGGCAACATCACATCTTAAATAAAACTCCCATCTTAGTAAATTTACCCCCCCTGACAGGGATCTGAATAGGTGATTGTGGCCACTCCTCATTCATGGCATTTGCAGAATAAAAGTTGTTTGTACTAACATTAAAATAATAATTAGGTTGTCATTTCTCTTTTATTGCAACATTCACAATGTGTGTATCTATTTAGCTGCTGCAGAGATATATTAATAAGAAAGACATTTTCTGTACAGTAATAATGTTTACTGAGTGGTCATTCGGGTGCTCCGGCGTGATGGCTTGCAGAAATACAGGACTTTTCCTAAAGAAATAACATTTTAATGAGTTGGAAATGACTTATAAAGTGTATTTATTTGCTACATGACACAGTGCATTTTCAAATGATCTATAAACGACTGGTTTTAAATTGGATGGACTAGCCGAAAAAACATGGCTTACTGTGTTGCTGCGGTCTGTAATTGTTAGCCGTTTGATCCAGAGTTGCATTGTAACAAAGAATAATGGCCCGCCATATCTCCGTTTTACACTGGCACATTAAAGAATGTAATGCAGCTCGTAAGATAGTAATGCTTAGCACATAATGGCTGCTGTAATTGCCTGTTTTCAATCACTCCATTGCAGCCTCCCTTCTATCATCTTTCCAGAAATGCAGCTGATCATAAAACTGTCAAATAATGAAATAAAATACACACAAATTAACATTTTTTAATGAGTTTAATGCCTAGGCTGAGAGTCTCGGTGCCCAATAGCAAAACCTTACAATTAAAATCCGGACCTAATCTCGCATGATATTCCATGAATGTACAAATCACCGTGTCAGATACAATTCACAAATCCTCTTATCACTTATTAGCCTCATCAGAAATGCAGTTTTATGTCTCTGTCCAGGAGTACCTTGCAAGCGTATCAGACTATGGAGGAATACTTCAGCGTAACTCTGCTCATGGTGGTGGTTCAGTGGCCAGTTTCATTGCTAGGTTAATTGACTCCTGACTAAATTGGACCTGCAGTGTGTTTTTTCTTTTTCATTTTTATTCTTTTTTAAATGTAAAATTATTTTCCATATTATGATAAAATATAGCTATCATAAATATTAACTATGTTTTCAGAGTTGCACGCAAGCGGCGGCATCTGCTCATGCATTCAGAGCCATCGGAGACAAACATTTCTATGTATCTGCAGGCTATTCAGAGTACAGTACATCTCCCCGGCTCATCATTCAATTTTCAAGCTTGTGCTATCATTGATTTTGTGGAGAGAAAAACATGGCCTGCCGTCTAACTTTTGTAAGGTGTATCATATCAGACCATCCTACTTGTTCCTTTCCATTTGGTACCAAATGCTTTGCTGCTGTACTTCCCCTCCTAATTTATGATTGCAGTAACCTGTGTTGAACTAGTTAATTGATTAAAAAGGTGGCTACAATAACAAAATAAAGGCCCCCATACATTAACAATCGATTGGGGCAATTTGCCAATTTGGAGACAGTTGTGCAAATAAATCTGCAATGTACAGTATGGGCTTCACAGAGAGCGGATTCAGACCGAAAATCAATTGGGATTGTTAAATCAGGTTGTCCAACATGTTGGATTTCACAGATCAATTGGTGCTATAGATTGCTAGTGTATGGTAACAATCTGCAGATTTGCAGACCGTATCTACTAATATGATGAGCCTTCCAAGATTGTCAAATCTGTATTTGCTGAAAATAATCTGCAAATCACTGAAAAATATCTAATGTATGGGCACAGATTGGTGGATTGGAGAATCTTTAAATCTGGGGGGGAAGAAAACATCTCAGAATTGGCAAATTGTCTTTTTGCAATTGCTGATGTAGGGTTCACTACGGCTGGCCGGCGGTCGGGCTCCCGGCGCCCAGCATACCGGCGCCGGGAGCCCGACCGCCGGCTGACCGACAGTGTGGCGAGCGCAAATGAGCCCCTTGCGGGCTCGCTGCGCTCGCCACGCTACGGGCACGGTGGCGCGCTACGCGCGCCACACTATTTTATTCTCCCTCTATGGGGGTCGTGGACCCCCACGAGGGAAAATAAGTGTCGGTATGCCGGCGGTCGGGCTCCCGGCGCCGGTATACTGAGCGCCGGGAGCCCGACCGCCGGTATACAGAAGACCACCCCTGATGTATGGGGCCTTAATAAGAAGGAAGTTTTGTACCTGGTGAAAAGGGTCATGTTGGATGGTCTGGCATATGTGCAGTATATCTGTAATTGGGTCTTGTGCAGTGGTTCTCATACCTGGTCCTCAAGACCCCAAACGGTTCACGTTTTCCAGGTCACCTAGAAGGGGCACAGGTGTACTCATCACTCACTGACAAAATTCTTAAAATATCCACAGATGGAGATAATTATTTCACTTGTAATTCTGTGAAGAGTCCTGGAAAACATTGACTAAAACCTATGCTTTAGTGCAAAAGTTCTCAGACTCGGTTCTCAGGACCCCATGCAGTGCATGTCTCCTCACAGAATCACTAGTGAAATAATTAGGTCCACTTGTGGATCTTTAAAATTTGGTCAGTGAGTAAATGAATTCACCTGTGCACCTTCTGGATGACCTGGGAAACAGGAACTGTTGGGGTCCTGAGGACCAAGTTTGAGAACCACTGGTCTAGTGACACCTTCATTTTTACTCATGTAGATAATAACAGAAACCCCTAACTGCTGATTAGTATATTCAGGTTTTGGTGCATTCCCAAAAGATGGGATGTACATTGGCTTATGTCTAATATGTGGAATCTATGGAGAAATCCGATGGAGTCTGGCAGAAGGTTGGTAGTTTTTATAGTGACACAATATAAAGGACCACATGTGGGAAAATAAAGTTGAACAGAATTTGGTATCTAGATGTATAGATGGAGCCACGCTCATCTGAGGTGACTCCATCGCAAACGTGCACTCCCGGCATGACTAGGCGATCCGTCCCGGGCATGCGGGCCCGGCCGGATTGGGACGCTCTCGGCGATAGGCACGTCTGACTAGCGTGGCTCCATCTGTAGCCTGTGTTATTATTTACACCCCTTTTCCACTGCCGCTAAAATCTGGGTTATTGCTGTGATAACCCGAGTCGCGGCTCATTGGAAAAGGCTTGATCCGGGTTCAGTGACCTGGGAATCCAGCCAGGCTAGTTTGCAGGGTTGGTCCCAGGAAGGACCCGGGTTAAAGGACAGTGTAAAAAAGTAAGCCGGGTCATCCAACGCGTCTCCCATTTACAACATGGGGAGATCCACGGGGACATTGCTTGCTGCAGTGCTGACACTGATACATGGGCGGGCCAGTGGCATCAGGGGGCGGCGCTGGAGTCTCTACTTTGGCTCACACTGCTGCTGAGAATTCCGGCACTACTGCACCCGTGTGCAATGTAAACAGCTCCGAGCTGGGAATAATACGGGTCAGAGCCACACTGGAAAGGGGTCAGTCCCGGGACTTTTTTTTGGGGGGGGGTTTAGTCACAGATGTCTCAATGAACATGGAAGGCTTTTAATATATTTTGAGCCCCTACGAGGAATAGTACACAATGATTCACATGTAATTATTCAAAGAGGTCATATGTATTACAGACATACGAGAAAGAAATAAGAGAGGAAGAAACACAAATATCATTTAATGCGAAATTTCCTTCTTTTCTCTGACGTCCTAGTGGATGCTGGGGACTCCGTAAGGACCATGGGGAATAGACGGCTCCGCAGGAGACGGAGCACACTAAAAGAAAGATTTGGTACTACCTGGTGTGCACTGGCTCCTCCCTCTATGCCCCTCCTCCAGACCTCAGTTAGATTTCTGCGCCCGGCCGAGCTGGATGCACACTAGGGGCTCTCCTGAGCTCCTAGAAAGAAAGTATATATTAGGTTTTTTATTTTACAGTGAGACCTGCTGGCAACAGGCTCACTGCAACGAGGGACTAAGGGGAGAAGAAGCGAACCTACCTGCTTGCAGCTAGCTTGGGCTTCTTAGGCTACTGGACACCATTAGCTCCAGAGGGATCGACCGCAGGACCCGTCCTTGGTGTTCGTTCCCGGAGCCGCGCCGCCGTCCCCCTTACAGAGCCAGAAGCAAAAAGATGGTCCGGAAAATCGGCGGCAGAAGACTTCAGTCTTCACCAAGGTAGCGCACAGCACTGCAGCTGTGTGCCATTGCTCCTCATACACACTTCACACTCCGGTCACTGAGGGTGCAGGGCGCTGGGGGGGGCGCCCTGAGCAGCAATAATATCACCTTGGCTGGCAAAATAACCACAATATATAGCCCCAGAGGCTATATATGTGGTAATTACCCCTGCCAGAATACAGAAAAAAGCGGGAGAAAAGTCAGCCGAAAAAGGGGCGGAGCCATCTCCCTCAGCACACAGGCGCCATTATTCCCTCACAGTTCCGCTGGAAGGAAGCTCCCTGACTCTCCCCTGCAGTCTACACTACAGAAAAGGGTAAAAAAGAGAGGGGGGCACAGATTTGAGGCGCAGTAAATATTATAGCAGCTATAGGGGACATAATTCAGTTAGTCCCTGCATTATATAGCGCTCTGGTGTGTGCTGGCATACTCTATCTCTGTCTCCCCAAAGGGCTTTTGTGGGGTCCTGTCTCCTTTAAGAGCATTCCCTGTGTGTGTGTGCGGTGTGTCGGTACGGCTGTGTCGACATGTTTGATGAGGAGACTTATGTGGAGGCGGAGCAGATGCCTATAAATGTGATGTCACCCCCTGCGGGGCAGACACCTGAGTGGATGGACTTATGGAAGGAATTACGTGCAAGTGTCGACTCCTTACATAAAAAATTTGACGACAGGCCAAATACGGGACAGCCGGCTTCTCAGCCCGTGCCTGCCCAGGTAATTCAATGGCCATCAGGGGCTCTAAAACGCCCACTACCTCAGATGGCAGACACAGATGTCGACACGGATACTGATACCAGTGTCGACGACGATGAGTCAAATTTAATGTCCACTAGGGCCATTTGTGGCATGATTGAGGCAATGAAAGAGGTTTTACACCTTTCTGATATAAACCCAGGTACCTCAAAAAAGGGTATTATGTTTGGGGAGAAAAAACTACCAATAGTTTTTCCCCCATCTGAAGAATTAAATGAAGTGTGTGAAGAAGTGTGGGCTTTCCCTGATAAGAAGTTGGTGATTTCAAAAAAATTACTAATGGCGTTCCCTTTCTCGCCAGAGGATAGGTCACGTTGGGAAACTCCCCCTAGAGTGGATAAAGCGCTCACACGTTTGTCTAAAAAGGTGTTACTACCGTCTCCGGATACGGCCGCCCTAAAGGAACCTGCTGATAGAAAGCAGGAGGCTATCCTTAAGTTTATATATACACACACTGGTGTTATACTGAGACCAGCTATTGCTTCAGCGTGGATGTGCAGTGCTGCTGCTGCTTGGTCAGATTCCCTGTCAGAAAATATTGACACCCTGGACAGGGACACTATATTGCTTACCATAGAGCATATAAAAGACTCAGTCTTGTACATGAGAGATGCACAGAGGGAGATCTGCCGGCTGGCATCTAGAATAAGTGCATTGTCCATTTCTGCTAGGAGAGGCTTATGGACTCGGCAGTGGACAGGGGATCCAGATTCTAAAAGGCACATGGAAGTTTTGCCTTATAAGGGTGAGGAGTTATTCGGGGACGGTCTCTCAGACCTTTTTTCCACAGCAACAGCTGGGAAGTCAGCATTTTTACCCCATGTCCCCTCACAGCCTAAGAAAGCGCCGTACTATCAGGTGCAGTCCTTTCGAACCCAGAAAAACAGGCGGGGAAAAGGCGGGTCCTTTCTGTCTAGAGGCAGAGGAAGGGGGAAGAAACTGCACCACTCAGCAGGTTCCCAGGAACAAAAGTCCTCCCCCGCTTCTTCCAAATCCGCCGCATGACGGTGGGGCTCCACAGGCGGAGCCAGGTACGGTGGGGGGCCGCCTCAAAAATTTCAGCGATCAGTGGGTTCGCTCACTGGTGGATCCCTGGATCCTTCAAGTAGTATCTCAGGGGTACAAGCTGGAATTCGAGGCGACTCCCCCCCGCCGTTTCCTCAAATCGGCCTTACCGACAATTCCCTCGAGCAGGGAGGCTGTACTAGAGGCAATTCACAAGCTGTATTCCCAGCAGGTGATAGTAAAAGTACCCCTACTTCAACAAGGACGGGGTTACTATTCCACACTGTTTGTGGTACCGAAACCGGACGGTTCGGTGAGACCCATTTTAAATTTGAAATCCTTGAACACATACATAAAAAAATCAAAGTTCAAGATGGAATCGCTCAGGGCGGTTATTGCAAGCCTGGACGAGGGGGATTACATGGTATCCCTGGACATCAAGGATGCTTACCTGCATGTCCCAATTTACCTTCCTCACCAGGAGTACCTCAGATTTGTGGTACAGGATTGTCATTACCAATTCCAGACACTACCGTTTGGACTGTCCACGGCACCGAGGGTGTTTACCAAGGTAATGGCAGAAATTATGATACTCCTTCGAAAAAAGGGAGTTTTAATTATCCCGTACTTGGACGATCTCCTAATAAAGGCGAGGTCCAGGGAGCAGTTACTGGTCGGAGTAGCACTATCTCGGGAAGTACTACAACAGCATGGCTGGATTCTAAACATCCCAAAGTCACAACTGGTTCCTTCCACACGCTTACTGTTCCTGGGGATGATTCTGGACACAGAACAGAAAAAAGTGTTTCTCCCGCAGGAGAAAGCCAAGGAGCTGTCATCTCTAGTCAGAGACCTCCTAAAACCAAAACGGGTATCGGTGCATCACTGCACACGAGTCCTGGGAAATATGGTGGCTTCATACGAAGCAATTCCATTCGGCAGGTTCCATGCAAGTACTTTCCAGTGGGACCTCTTGGACAAGTGGTCGGGATCGCATCTTCAGATGCATCGTCTGATAACCCTGTCTCCAGGGACCAGGGTGTCTCTACTGTGGTGGCTGCAGAGTGCTCATCTTCTAGAGGGCCGCAGATTCGGCATACAGGACTGGGTCCTGGTGACCACGGATGCCAGCCTTCGAGGCTGGGGAGCAGTCACACAGGGAAGAAACTTCCAAGGACTATGGTCAAGTCAGGAGACTTCCCTGCACATAAATATTCTGGAACTGAGGGCCATTTACAATGCCCTAAGTCAGGCAAAACCAATGCTTCAAAACCAGCCGGTACTGATCCAGTCAGACAACATCACGGCAGTCGCCCATGTAAACCGACAGGGCGGCACAAGAAGCAGGATGGCGATGGCAGAAGCCGCAAGGATTCTCCGATGGGCGGAAAATCACATAATAGCACTGTCGGCAGTGTTCATTCCGGGAGTGGACAACTGGGAAGCAGACTTCCTCAGCAGACACGACCTACACCCGGGAGAGTGGGGACTTCATCCAGAAGTCTTCCTACTGTTGGTAAACCGTTGGGAAAGGCCACAGGTGGACATGATGGCGTCCCGCCTCAACAAAAAGCTAAAGAGATATTGCGCCAGGTCAAGGGACCCTCAGGCGATAGCTGTGGACGCGCTAGTGACACCGTGGGTGTACCAGTCGGTCTATGTGTTCCCTCCTCTGCCCCTCATACCAAAGGTACTGAGAATAATAAGAAGGCGAGGAGTTAGAACGATACTCGTGGTTCCGGATTGGCCAAGAAGAGCTTGGTACCCGGAACTTCAAGAAATGTTATCAGAGGACCCATGGCCTCTACCGCTCAGACAGGATCTGCTACAGCAGGGGCCCTGTCTGTTCCAAGACTTACCGCGGCTGCGTTTGACGGCATGGCGGTTGAATTCCGGATCCTAAAGGAAAAAGGCATTCCGGAGGAAGTCATTCCTACGCTGATAAAAGCCAGGAAAGAAGTAACCGCAAACCATTATCACCGCATTTGGCGAAAATATGTTGCGTGGTGTGAGGCCAGGAAGGCCCCCACAGAGGAATTTCAGCTGGGTCGTTTTCTGCACTTCCTACAGTCAGGAGTGACTATGATCCTAAAATTGGGTTCCATTAAGGTCCAGATTTCGGCTCTGTCGATTTTCTTCCAGAAAGAACTGGCTTCACTGCCTGAAGTTCAGACTTTTGTAAAGGGAGTGCTTCATATTCAGCTCCCTTTTGTGCCTCCTGTGGCACCTTGGGATCTCAATGTGGTGTTGAGTTTCCTAAAATCACATTGGTTTGAACCACTTAAAACCGTGGATCTCAAATATCTCACGTGGAAAGTGGTCATGTTATTGGCCTTGGCTTCGGCCAGGCGTGTGTCAGAATTGGCGGCTTTGTCGTGTAAAAGCCCTTATCTGATTTTCCATATGGATAGGGCAGAATTGAGGACTCGTCCCCAGTTTCTCCCTAAGGTGGTATCAGCTTTTCACTTGAACCAACCTATTGTAGTGCCTGCGGCTACTAAGGACTTGGAGAATTCCAAGTTACTGGACGTAGTCAGGGCCTTGAAAATTTATGTTTCCAGGACGGCTGGAGTCAGGAAAACTGACTCGCTTTTTATCCTGTATGCACCCAACAAAATAGGTGCTCCTGCTTCTAAGCAGACTGTTGCTCGCTGGATTTGTAGCACAATTCAGCTGGCGCATTCTGCGGCTGGTTTGCCGCATCCTAAATCAGTAAAAGCCCATTCCACGAGGAAGGTGGGCTCATCTTGGGCGGCTGCCCGAGGGGTCTCGGCTTTACAACTTTGCCGAGCTGCTACTTGGTCAGGGGCAAACACGTTTGCTAAATTCTACAAATTTGATACCCTGGCTGAGGAGGACCTTGAGTTCTCTCATTCGGTGCTGCAGAGTAATCCGCACTCTCCCGCCCGTTTAGGAGCTCTGGTATAATCCCCATGGTCCTTACGGAGTCCCCAGCATCCACTAGGACGTCAGAGAAAATAAGAATTTACTCACCGGTAATTCTATTTCTCGTAGTCCGTAGTGGATGCTGGGCGCCCATCCCAAGTGCGGATTGTCTGCAATACTTGTATATAGTTATTGCCTAACTAAAGGGTTATTGTTGAGCCATCTGTTGAGAGGCTCAGTTGTTATTCATACTGTTAACTGGGTATAGTATCACGATTTATACGGTGTGATTGGTGTGGCTGGTATGAGTCTTACCCGGGATTCAAAATCCTTCCTTATTGTGTCAGCTCTTCCGGGCACAGTATCCTAATTGAGGTCTGGAGGAGGGGCATAGAGGGAGGAGCCAGTGCACACCAGGTAGTACCAAATCTTTCTTTTAGTGTGCCCAGTCTCCTGCGGAGCCGTCTATTCCCCATGGTCCTTACGGAGTCCCCAGCATCCACTACGGACTACGAGAAATAGAATTACCGGTGAGTAAATTCTTATTTTTTTTTGTTATTGTCCATATATCTGGAATGTCCATGATTGATTATATACATATATATAGAGAGAGAGACACACATATATATATATATATATATGTGTGTGTATATATATATATATATATATATATATATATAATAGGGATATTCTGTGTATATATAAACTGTTTAGTGTCCTCTATACTTATCCCATGTTTACTGTACCAATGCTTGTCCACTGTTTGAAACATACTGTATACAAGTTGTATATGGTGCAGAATACAGGCAAGTGTGGGACAACTGTTACAATTGCTGGGGTATTGAAAATAGGAAGCCAGATAAAATGGACCAGACTGGGCTATGGGGGTAATTCAGAGTTGATCGCAGCAACAAATTTGTTAGCAGCTGAGCAAAACCATATGCACTGCAGGGGGGGCAGATATAACAAGTACAGAAAGAGTTAGATTTGGGTGGGTTATTTTGTTTCTGTGCAGGGTAAATACTGGCTGCTTTATTTTTACACTGCAATTTAGATTTCAGTTTGAACACACCCCACCCAAATCTAACTCTCTCTGCACATGTTATATCTAGAGATGAGCGGGTTCAGTTCCCTGAGAACCGAACCCTACCAGACTTCACTACCCGAGCCCGGATCCGAGTCAGGCATGAACAAGGCAAAATGTCATCATCCCGCTGTCGGATTCTCGCGGGGTTTGGATTCCATATAAGGAGCCGCACGTTGCCGCCATTTTCACTCCGGCATTGGGGAGTGTAGCGTGAGGACGTGTCTCCGTCCTCAGCGTCCTGCATCAGTACAGTGGTAGTGTCTTGTGCTGCATCAGTCCAGTGGTGGTGTCTTGTGCTGCATCAGTCCAGTCACAGTGGTGGTGTCCTCTGGTGCCGTATGTCCAGTGCTGCTGTATAAGTCCAGTCCAGTGGTGCTGTGTTGTCCTGCATCAGTACAGTGGTGGTGTCCTGTGCTGCATCAGTCCAGTCACAGTGGTGGTGTCCTCTGCAGCCATATGTCCAGTGCTGCTGTATAAGTCCAGTCCATTACAGTGGTGGTGTATTGTCCTGCAACAGTCCAGTGGTGGTGTCCCTGTGCTGCTGTATATGTCCAGTGGTACTGCCGTATATGTCCAGTGATACTGCGTATATGTCCAGTGATACTACCGTATATGTCCAGCGGTACTGCTGTAGTAATCCAGTGAAACTGCTGTATATGTCCAGTGGTATTGCCATTTAATTCCAGTGATACTGCCATATATGTCCAGTGGTACTGGCGTATAAATCCAGTGGTACTGCCGTATAAATCCAGTGGTACTGGCTTATAAATCCAGTCCAGTGATACTGCTGTATATATCCAGTGGTACTGCCGTAAAAATCCTGTGGTACTGGCGTATAAATCCAGCCCAGTGATACTGCCGCATATGTCTAGTGGTACTGCCATATATTTCCAGTGATACTACCGTATATGTCCAGTCGTACTGCCGTATAAATCCAGTGGCACTGGCGGATAAATCTAGTCCAGTGATAATGCCGTATATGTCCAGTGGTACTGCCGTATAAATCCAGTGGCACTGGCGGATAAATCTAGTCCAGTGATAATGCCGTATATGTCCAGTGGTACTGCCGTATAAATCCAGTGGTACTGCCGTATAATTCCAGTGATACTGCCATATAAATCCAGTCCAGTGGTACTGTCGTATAAATCCACTAGTACTGCCGTATAATTCCAGTGATACTGCTGTATATGTCCAGTGGTACTGCCATATAATTCCAGTGATACTGCCGTATATGTCCAGTGGTACTGCCATATAAATCCAATGGTACTGCCATATAAATGTAGTCCAGTGATACTGCCGTATATTCCAGTGGTACTGCTGTATAAATCCAATGATACTGCCGTATATATGACCAGTAGTACTGCCATATAATTCCAGTGATACTGCCGTATATATATATATATATATATATATATATACACCCTGTTGCAGAGCGGATTACTGAGGCTATAACAACTATGCTGGTGTTAGACGTGCATCCGGTATCCACCATTAGTGCAGTGGGACTGCAGTGCCACTCCTAGATGGGCCAGGTGTTTGTGCCACACACTTGTGTCGCTTAGCTTAGTCATACAGCCACCTTGGTGCAACCTTTTGGCCTAAAAACAATATTGTGAGGTGTTCAGAATAGACTGGAAATGAGTGAAAATGAATGTTATTGAGGTTAATAATACTGTAGGATCAAAATTACCCCCAAATTCTGTGATTTTAGCTGTTTTTATGTTTTTTTTAAAAATCATCCAGATCCAAAACCAAACCACGAAAGGGTGGTTTTGGCAAAACCAATCCAGATCCAAAACACAAGCATGGAACCAGAACCAAAACACAAAACACGTAAAGTGCCCACCGCACATCTCTAGTTATAGCTGCCCCTCCTGCAGTGCACATGGTTTTGCTCAACTGCTAACAAATTTGATGCTACGATCAGGTCTGAATTACCCCCTTTATTATGTGCAGTGTTTTGCCCAGTCCCTTGCCTATTCCCCAAATCCTGTAGAACCATCATAGTACAGATGTTTCCCCATACACCATTGCTCAAGGTGCACCATGTAGCCCCTCTTGCTGCGCCAGGGTCTATGAAAGAGGGGACAATACTACATTGCTAGCCTAAACTGCCTGCTGGGGCTTGCAGTACTTGTACATCAGTGTCGCACAAATCTGTTTAAAAAAAAGTACTCATATGAGTGCCCGCAGCCAGGGGCGTTTTAAGAGAGGAGGAGGCCCGTGTTCAGCCTCCTCCGTCGGGTCCCCTCCTCTCTGCCCGGAGCGCCGTAAAGTCTGAACACTAGAGGGCTCAGACTCTACTGCGCATGCGCAGTTCTCCGGGAAAATGGCGCGGTGGCCATTTTCCCTGAGATCTCTCTACTGCGCATGCGCAGAACGCCGTGAAAATGGACGCTGGGCCATTTTCACTGTGTTCTAGCGGCGCTACGGATGCCGGCGCTGGACTTCGGAGGGATAAGTATTTTACAAATGGATGCAGTGTGTGCGGTGGGGGCCCCCTCTAGACTCAGGGGCCCGTGTGCACCGCACACACTGCACCCATTATAGAAACGCCAGTGCCCGCAGCTATTCCTCCTGCCGCGTTCCATTGTGCTGAATCTGGGACCTTGCGCTGTACAGAGGTTGTACAAATTTAAATAAAGGTCCTATTGGTTTAGAGGTATATAGTTTAAAGCATCATACAGTGGTATATAATGGGTGCAAGGTGTGTGGTGCACATGGGCCCCTGGGTCCAGGGAAGGACTGGGAAGTCTCAGCCTTGTACAGTATGTCTCAGACGGTTCTCAGACACATCTTGGGGGTCATTCCGAGTTGATCGCTCGCTAGCAGTTTTTATTAGCCGTGCAAACGCATAGTCGCCGCCCACGGGGGAGTGTATTTTTGCTTTGCAGGAGTGCGAACGCCTGTGCAGCAGAGCGCCTGCAAACACATTTTGTGCAAAACAAGACCAGCCCTGTAGTTACTTATCCTGTGCGATGATTGCTGCGACGAGTGACACGGTAATGACGTCAGATAACCGCCCAGCAAACGCCCGGCCACGCCTGCGTTTGCCAAACACTCCCAAAAAATGATCAGTTGAGACCCAGAAACGCCCTCTTCCTGTCAATCTCCTTGCGATCAGCTGTGCGATTGGAATCGTCTCTAGAACCAGTGCAAAACCACAAAGGATTTCGTACCCGTACGATGCGCGTGTGCATTGTGGTGTGCAGATTAGCCATTTTTTTCACTGATCGCTACGCAGCGAACACCGGCAGCTAGCGATCAACTCGGAATGACCCCCCTTGTTCACTTTCCATGGGCAAGTAAAGAAATAGGAAAGTCTCTGAGGCTGGGCAGATCTCCCAGTTCTTTTCTGTTAAACACCTTACTGAAATATGTTACCTAGCATCAGATTACCCAATAGCTCTTCTCCATACAAAAAACAAAAAACAAACTGGTATTATAGCGCACATAAATTGGATATAAACAATGTATTAAAACATAGAAGAATGTGTTAATGATTCATAACCACCGGCCGTTTTTTTAAACTTAATAATATATACACTACAGGGCCGTTTCTAGCCAATTGTGCTCCCAGTGCGAGATTTAAAAATGCGCCCCCCCATTCACATAAAAAAAAAAATGCGCCCCCCCCCCCCCCCCCATAGATATAAAGAGGAAAAGCAAGCGCACGCACTCCCGGTAAGGGGGTGTGGCCTCATTAAAATGGGCGTGGCTTTGTTAAGGTGGGCGTGTCCCCATCTGATCTCATCATCACAGCCACCACAGGATAAAAAAAAAAAGTCCTCACTTTACACATTACAGCAGGCACGCGACCCCATTTTACACAACACGGCAGGCAAGTGTCCCCATTTTACACAGCACGCCAGGCACGTGCCCCCATTTTACACATTGCGACAGGCACATGCCCCCATTTTACACATTGCGGCAGGCAAGTGTCCCCATTTAACACATTGCGGCAGGCACGTGCCCCCATTTTACACAGTACGGCAGCCAAGTGCCCCCATTTTACACATTGCGGCAGGCACGTGTCCCCATTTTACACATTGCGGCAGGCACGTGTCCCCATTTTACACATTGCGGCAGGCAAGAGTCCCCATTTTTACACATTGCGGCAGGCACGTGCCCCCATTTTACACAGTACGGCAGCCAAGTGTCCCCATTTTACACATTGCGGCAGGCACGTGTCCCCATTTTACACAGCACGGCAGGCAAGTGTCCCCATTTTACACATTGCGGCAGGCACGTGCCCCCATTTTACACAGTACGGCAGCCAAGTGCCCCCATTTTACACATTGCGGCAGGCACGTGTCCCCATTTTACACATTGCGGCAGGCACGTGTCCCCATTTTACACATTGCGGCAGGCAAGAGTCCCCATTTTTACACATTGCGGCAGGCACGTGCCCCCATTTTACACAGTACGGCAGCCAAGTGTCCCCATTTTACACAGCACGGCAGGCAAGTGTCCCCATTTTACACATTGCGGCAGGAAAGTGTCCCCAATTTACACATTGCTTCAGGCACGTGTCCCCATTTTACACATTGCTTCAGGCACGTGTCCCCATTTTACACATTGCGGCAGGCACGTGTCCCCATTTTACACATTGCGGCAGGCACGTGTCCCCATTTTACACAGTACGGCAGCCAAGTGTCCCCATTTTACACATTGCGGCAGGAAAGTGTCCCCAATTTACACATTGCTTCAGGCACGTGTCCCCATTTTACACATTGCGGCAAGCAAGTGTCCCCATTTTACACATTGCGGCAGGCACGTGTCCCCATTTTACACATTGCGGCAGGCACGTGTCCCCATTTTACACATTGCGGCAGGCACGTGTCCCCATTTTACACATTGCGGCTGGCAAGTGTCCCCATTTTACACATTGCTTCAGGCACGTGTCCCCATTTTACACATTGCGGCAGGCACGTGTCCCCATTTTACACATTGCGGCAGGAAAGTGTCCCCAATTTACACATTGCTTCAGGCACGTGTCCCCATTTTACAC
Organism: Pseudophryne corroboree; assembly: GCF_028390025.1. NCBI lineage: Eukaryota > Metazoa > Chordata > Amphibia > Anura > Myobatrachidae > Pseudophryne > Pseudophryne corroboree. The sequence goes on from NC_086446.1 coordinate 745,801,596, forward strand.
ATTGCGGCAGGCAAGTGTCCCCATTTTACACATTGCGGCAGGCACGTGTCCCCATTTTACACATTGCGGCTGGCAAGTGTCCCCATTTTACACATTGCTTCAGGCACGTGTCCCCATTTTACACATTGCGGCAAGCAAGTGTCCCCATTTTACACATTCCGGCAGGCAAGTGTCCCCATTTTACACATTGCGGCAGGCACGCGTCCCCATTTTACACATTGCGGCAGGCACGTGTCCCCATTTTACACATTACAGCAGGAAAGTGTCCCTATTTTACACAGTACGGCAGGAAAGTGTCCCTATATTATGCAGTATGGCAGGCAAGTGTCAAGTGGGGGGGGGGAGGAAGGGAGAGGGAGAGGGGGAGAGAGATGAACAACTTACATGTGAAGAAGATCTCCCCGCTCCTCGCGCCGGCCGCCGGCGCCTCCTCTTAACAGCTTGCTTGGCTCCCCCTCCTCCCTTTTCCCGAGTACTCCTGCTCAGGGGGCGGAGTTTCGCGGATTGACGCTGTTGCGTAGTGACGTCATGACGCAACCGCGTCATACCGCGAAATTCCGCCCCCCGAGCAGGAGTACTCGGGAAAAGGGAGGAGGGGGGAATCTGGGACCCGTAAAGTTCCGCGGTGGGCGCCCCGTGCGGTTGCACGGCACGCCCGCCGCAAGAAACGGCACTGAATATATACTTATTAAAAAACATACAGTTTAACTGAATCTCTGTCTAGCAGTATTCAGTTTAGCAACAGTATCTTCTGAGCTCACTTAGGTGGTCATTCCGAGTTGTTCGCTCGTTGCCGATTTTCGCTATGCTGCGATTTGTTGCTAAATGCGCATGGTACGCAGAGCGCATGCGCTAAATTATTTTACACAAAACTTAGTAGATTTGCTGGTGTTCGTGCGGCATTTTTCAGTCGCATTGCTGATCGGTGAATGATTGACAGGAAAGGGGCATTTCTGGGTGGTAACTGAGCGTTTTCCGGGAGTGTGCTAAAAAACGCAGGTGTGTCAGGTAAAAACGTGGGAGTGTCTGGAGAAACGGGGGAGTGGATGGCCAAACGCAGGGTGTGTTTGTGACGTCAAACCAGGAACTAAATGGACTGAGGTGATCGCAGTCTAGGAGTAGGTCTGGAGCTACTCAGAAACTGCAAGAAAATATTTAGCAGCAGTTCTGCTAATCTTTCGTTCGCTATCTGCTAAGCTAAGATACACTCCCAGAGGGCGGCGGCTTAGCGTTTGCAATGCTGCTAAAAGCAGCCAGCGAGCGAACAACTCGGAATGAGGGCCTTAATTGTATCCCTGTAGAGGCAAGCACAACAATGTAGCACACTGCAGTCTCCTTAGTACAGCTGATATTAATCACTCTATTTGTGATATACGGGAATGATTCTCTATATTTTGCTTCTCCATACAGTCCAATAGATATTTGCAAAACATAACCTCGGTATTATAATCCCTGTCAGAGCCGGCCCTAGGCATAGGTAAACTAGGCAAATGCCAAGGGCATTTGGAATGCCTAGGGGCACAGGCAGATTCTGTTGATTAAAATGATATGCAGCATGCCTATATTCTGTGTGTGACTGTGGCTGTATCTGCATACAAAATGCTATCTTATAGTGTATTCCTGGAAATCACTGTAACGTAGCATTTCATATGCAGATATAGCCACAGTCGCACACAGAATATAGACATGCTAATTATTATTTTAATCAGCAGAAGTTGCTTGTGCTTTCTAGTCACAGCAATGAAAATAAGACGCATTTTCTGCAAAAAAAGGCCTCCAATGTTAGCAGAGCTGGCCAGGAGCTGCATGGCGTATTGAGGCAAGATGTATGAGGGCACATCTGTATCCAAGCAGAGGCAGAGGTCACAGTGTTAGCGGCCGTGTGAGTGCTGTGTGTGGGTAGGTTCGTTGAGCAGTAGTGTACGGCATATGTGTAAGGGGCATTATGTGTGTCATGTGTATAAATGCATTAATAATGTGTAACATGTGTAAGAGGCACTATGTCTGTCATTATGTGTATAAGGGCATTAATAAAGGTTGGCATAATGTGTAAGGTGCATTATTTTTATAAGGACATTAATAATGTGAGTCATGTGTAAGGGGCATTATGTTTATAAGGACATTAATAATGTGTGTCATTTGTGTAAGGGGAATTACTGTGTGGTATTATGTCTATAAAGGCATTACTAATGTGTGGCCCTATGTGTATAAGGTGATCTACTGTGTGGCGCAATGTATAGAAAAAGCACTACTGTGTGGTCTAATGTGAATAAAGAGCAATATTGTGTGATGTAATGTGAATAAGGGGCACTACTGTGAAGAGTAATGTTTATAAGGTAGAAGGGACACTCGCATGATATAATGTGAATAAAGTTGCACTACTGTGTGGCGTAATTTGAATTGTGGGTACTATTGTGTGACCATGCCCTTTCCAAAAAGAACACGCCCCTGCGCGCCGAATGTGATCACTGTTCATATTTAAAATATGGGGGGTAGGAGCACTAAAATGAAGACTGCTATGACTGAGGGATGATGGTTATGGGAAAGGGGTGCAGGGTCAGAGGTGGAACTAGCAGCAGTGCTAGGGGGCACCAGCCAAAATCTTGACTAGGGCATCATATTGATTAGGGCCGACTCTGATCCTTGTTTGATTCACCATGGCCAAGTAGGCTTTATAAATGGACACACACATGACAAGTCTAAAATCGAATGGACACACACATGACAAGTCTTACCGTACATATGTGTTTCAGTTGATATACTTCATTGCTGAAAAGCATTTGAGAATTTTCTCTGGGGGGAATTCAATTGTTTTTATCGCAGCCACCACTAGATGGTGCCCAACAGCAGCCGTTCAATTGTTCTGCCATTCAGGCGTCCATTAGCCACAGAGGAAACATTTTATTTCGTAGGGGAAGGAGGAGTCAGTAAAATGTGTGCAAGCTCTGCACTTTGGGGTCCAAATATAGTTTGGATGCCCAAAGCAGGACTTTGCGGCTAAACCCGGAGCTTTCAGCCTGCGTAAAATGCTAATGGTCATCTGAATGGAGCAACAATTGAATAGCTTCGATAGACACTTATTACTATAGACAGCCAGCAGGGGGCGCACACAACATTTAAATCTTTTTCTTTGTTATACAGTGCATCTAGGGCCCTTATACGGTGCATCTAGGGCCCTTCTCCCCCGATCGCTCAGTTTAGACGGCCAGCCATCTCTAGGAAGAGTCCTAATGGTTACAAACTTCTTCCATTTACGGATGATAAGAGGCCACTGTGCTCATTGGGACCTTCAAAGCAGCAGATAATTTTCTGTACCCTTCCCCAGATTTGTGCCTCGAGACAATCCTGTCTCTGAGGTCTACAGACAATTCCATTGACTTCTTAGTTTTATATTTGTAATAAATATGCAAAATTCTAAAAAAAAAACTTTTTTCACGTTGTCATTATGGGGTATTGTGTGTAGAATTTTGAGGGAAAAAATAAATGTATTCCATTGTGGAGGAAGGCTGTAACATAACAAAATGTGGAATAAGTGAAGCGCTGTGAATACTTTCCGGAAGCACTGTATATTAATCCATCAGTCACGTTCTCCCATGTAGACTCCAATGAGGCCATCACTGATATGCCTAAAAATGTAAAATAATAAAACATGCCCCCTGCACATGACTGAAGTTGAGTCTCTTTGTGCAGTTTGTGGAATATGTTGGTACTTTATAAATAATTCTGACGCGTTTCTCTGTTTATCTTTTATAGGGTTGGGCGCCGGGAACATGCAGATCCATATATGGAGGAGCTCAATCTAGGAAATGCTTCTGAACCAGATGGTCGGGGAACTGGTAGGTCACACACACACACACACACACACACACACACACACACACACACACACACACACACACACACACACACACACACACATACTTCTGTTATTATCTATATATACCCTAATTTCGGGCATGATTTCCCAAATATTACTGCTGCATAATTTGGCAACTATAGAATATTTCACCTGGAAATGTATTAATACCTGTAATAAGAGTATAATAAGGCTGATTTCACAGACTTTCTACTCTTCCAATGCTCTTTTGTGATTCCATTGCTTATCTCAGGGGCTAATTCAGACCTGTTCGCTCGCTAGGTTTTTTTTGCAGTCCTGCGTTCATATAGTCGCCGCCCATAGGGGAGTGTATTTTCGTTTTGCAAGTGTACGATCGCATGTTTAGCAGAGCTGTGCAAACAGATTTTGTGCAGTCTCTGCGCAGCCCAGGACTTACTCAGCCGCTGCGAACACTTCAGCCTGTCCGTCGCCGGAATTGACATCAGGAACCCTCCCTGCAAACGCTTGGACACGCCTGCGTTTTTGCAGACACTCCCAGAAAACGGTCAGTTGCCACGACAAACGCCTTCTTTCTGTCAATCTCCTTGCGATCGCCCGTGCGAACAGATCCTTTGCACAAACCCATCGCTGAGTGGCGATCCGCTTTGTACCCATGCAAAGCGCCTGCGCATTGTGGTGCATGCGCATGCGCAGTTTAGACCTGATTGCCCGCTGTGTGAAAACGCAGCCTAGCGATCAGGTCTGAATTAGTCTTCATCTTACTACGGTGTAACTTTAAAGTTCAGAAATAGTGGTAGCGCTTCTAGGGGAGAGGAGAGGCCTTTAGAACACAAATTGAGTTTGACACACAAACCATATAACAATAAAATATGGTGATAGCGTTAAACAAACGGCAGAACTCAAGGTTAAGGCTAGGCCAAGAGTTTAAAAATAATTTTAGGATTGATGATATTAGACATACAGTATCAACAAATAACCAGAATAACACTTTCTTTTGTATTGTCTGATTTCTTCTTATGGTGATATCCCGTACATATAATGACGGAAAAAACATCAAATCATAGTGCAATACTGTAAAAATAGTGTGCTTCCATATAATATGTCCACTTAGGTAGGAATAATACCATACATTAAAATATGAGACAAGAGGCAAATTTTAGAATCAAAATTATAGTTTTTTAACAAATACTAAAAGTATCTTAAAGCCTGTAATAAGTATGGATATCGATATAACATTCCAATCAGGGGATTTTTACCAGAGTGATTGATCAATCAGGCGTGTAAGTCATCTTTGAGGTTTCCGGACCCTCAAACCTCTAAATTGGCTTCATTTTTCTCAGGGAAAAGGCCATCCTTCTTTGGAATTTCAGGAGCCTCTGCTTGTAGCACCAACGCGTTTCGAAAACAAGATTTTTTTCCTCAGGGTACAATGGTGGAAGAAATCCTTGTAATATATGATTTTAATTTATATCTAGTTTTTGCTATATAATTGAAGGTCACTTTTAAAAATAAGTTCATATGAAAGGAAATACCTTTGTAAATTATTAGCCCTTTTCTGCAATACTAAATTATTTTATTGTCTACCTACCAGACAACAGGTTTAGGGGCCTTTATATGAATCAATGCATTTTAGCCCTGATACTTAAAATTTCTTGTAATATTTTGTCACCTGATTCACTTCGGGGCTGCATATGTGGCCACCTAGCCATCACAAAGTCCAAAGATTATACCTACTCTGTATAAGTACAATACACTTATTCAAACACCAGGGGTCTATGTACTGAGTCTTGGAGACAGATAAAGTGGATGGAGATTATGGGGTCTATTTACGAAGCCTCAGGTGGAGATAAAGTGGACGGAGATAAAGTACCAGCCAATCAGTTCCTAACTGCCATGTTATAGTCTGGGTTTGAAAAAAATCCTTTTAGGAGCTGGTGGGTTGGTACTTTATCTCCGTCCACTTTATCTCTCTCCAGGGCTTAGTAAATAACCCTAAGACACCACAAAACACCTTAAATGATGTTAGAATCCCATTTACCCCAAAACTCCTCTAATAACTACCACTTGCCCAAAAACACCTCCATTAACCACAGTAAATAGGAATTATGCAATCTAGGAATACAGGATTGAGGGTGACCACATGGTCAAGACTCAAGGTCACATGATGGGGAAGTCACGGAATAAATAAAAAAGTGTTTAGCCTTTTTATCTGCTTTATAACCCACCAAGATTCACTTGTGGCCAGGGTTGCCACCTCTCCCTGATTTCCTGGATTCTCCAGGATTTGGCTGCAACCCACCAGAAGGCTTTTCCCATCTCCCAAATTCAGGGATTCTCCTGGAATAAGGGGACTCCGCCTCCACCAGCCCACAAACCATTGAGACTGCTGGGGGCGGCGTTGGCGGCGGTGCGTGCGGCGCGCACATAGGGGACGCGGATGGCCGTGGCGTGTCACGTGAGTGAAGGGAAGCAGGGGAGGCAGGGAGACGTGGAGATGAGTAGCAGACTGCAGCAGCAGGGTGGACTGGCAGCGGACGGTGTTGAGAGCAGCAGCATATCTCTGTCGGTGCCGGCGCTGGCGTAGCCTAGGTAGGAATCCTAACTAGCAATAGAATAAAAATTAGAATGTCTATATAAGTGCGCAATATTGGTGCTGCCCCAGTATTAAATGTTAAGTATAGGATGCTTCCCACACCTGTATCATACAGGGTGTGGGAAGCATCCTATACTTAACATTTAATACTGAGGCAGCATCACTATTGCGCACTTATATACAGTATGATACTCACTCTTTGATGTTGTATAGAAACAGTTAGGTGTGCGCCACTAGAATTGAATGTCAAGTTCCCAAACAAAACATTCATACAGGCCGTATGAATGTTTTGTTTGGGAATTTGACATTCAATTCTAGTGGCGCACACCTAACTGTTTCTATACAACATCAAAGAGTGAGTGTCATAATTTCCTGTATTGAGTAGTATCCTCTACAGCAGAGGTTCCCAAACACGGTCCTCAAGGCACCCCAACAGTCCAGGGTTTAGGTATATCTATGGCTCAGCACAGATTGTTACATCAAATAGACTGGGGTGCTACCTGGACCGTTGGGGTGTCTTGAGGACCGCGAATGGGAACCTCTGCTCTACCGCCTGGCTGTAGACTACAGGCGATCCACCACCAGATTTTGGCTATGTGCCTTTTTTTCCTGGATGTGTCTGATGTAGATGAGTCTCACAGCAGTACGTGTATATGAAAAAATAAGAAGGAAAAAATATCTAGTGATTTATAAAGCAATATGCTCATTAATACATATTTTCAGAACATAGAATCTGGTAAAGGTTCTTGGGGAGTGTGAAGCCACATAAATTGCTACTATTACATTACACATGTGTTGGTGAGGTACATCATTTTATTTACATGAACATTGCTTGGTGTTGGGGGGGTTGGGATTGGGGGGGAGGGGTGGATCTACAGGAGTCGATGATGCATGAGGCGGCAACCCTACTTGTGGCCCCAGCTGTTACTAAGAGCTAGGGCTGTGGGTAAAGCTTGGTGGGACAGAAAGCAAAAACATAAGAGCTGGGGCAATTGGAGCAAAAGGTTCAATAAGGCATTGACCAGTAATGATATATGGGTTGCATGTGAAGAATTAGCACACCATAGATAGCCTTTGGGTTGTTGCCCAACATTATTCTAGATAATAAAAGTATAACTTGATGTGATACTCTTCTTGTATTATTGTCTGTAGTTGAGACTTGTTGGATTGCACAGCAATAAACTTTTTTCACTTTGTCTAAAAAAATGGTTCCTTCATCAGTATATATTGATGTCTTGAAGCTCCAAGTTAGGATCGAAACTTCGAGTTGCAGTGCAGTGTGTGGTTCCTTGCAGCCTTGATTAGTGCTGTAACATCATTTTTCACTTTACTTTAAATTAGTCAGGCAGCCACTCCGTGCTGTGCATTCCCCTTCCGTTCCTTCTATATCTGTCATTGTATTAAAAGGAAAGCAGGAAGAACATTCCGCAAACTGTACGGTAGCTATTATAAAATGAAAAGAGACATATATGTGGAAAAACCTGGAAACAATTAATTTGCAGTCCAATCAGCCATCAGGTTGCACATGCGTCGGTTCAGCGTGATGACGAGGGATTTGGTAACAAATGGTAGAGTAGCCAAAGCATTATCCCCCCCCCCCAACTAATCAGCCCTGGCCGAGCGTCTCCATTCATGCCTATAGGCAAACTGTTGTAGGCAGAGTCCAGGGAGACCAAAGCAAATCAGGAAGCTGTTGCTATGGCAGCAGCTCCTGATTGGCTGCCGGGTCCCTCTAGGGACATTAGTCATGTAGAGGGTGGCAGTTGCGTAGTAGAAGTATATGTGTACTTTTTAACCCAGTGGATGTTTACATGGGCCAAAGAGGACTGAGCTACACTGGAAATAGGTGAGTATAATTTTTCTTTTTACAGGTACCCTGTGGATTTCAAGTGGACGTGAATGGCTATGTGGGATGTAGGTAGGTATATGTAAGTGTGAGTGTGTATGCACAGGTCCAAGCAAGCCATCCCCGAATCTCCCAGGGAACCCCGGCTAGGGCTGACTAGTTGGAGGGGTAATACCATGGCCGCAGGGACCTGTATAAATGTGCCTCCTGGCTGTGGCATTATCTTCTTGACTAGTGGAGCCGATGCTGGTTTAAAAAAAACTGGGGACCCCTACGTCCTATTATCCCCATATTTTTAGAACCAGGACCGGTCCAAGAGCCCGGTGCCAGTAGTAGCATTTGATAAATATTTTAAAATATTTTAAAAACCAGGACCGGCTCAAAGAGCCCGGGGCGGGTTATGCTTAGGATGGGGGCCCCACACAAATTTCCTTTTTTTTTAAACTGTTTTAAGTGTTTCAACATTCAATATTTAACACAATGAAGCCCTGCATGGATCTCACTGATCTGGCCGGGCTTCATGCCTTCATGTTTGGCAGTGTTTTACTAAATTCCTCCATAAAACACTACTCTGCATTATGAATGACATTGACATTGGAAAACTTGAATCGAACAAACACGGGAGCTTAGTCAATTTTCACATTTGTTTTAAAAAAGTTGCAAAATAAAACGGCCCGAGATTAATCTCGGTCAAAATCGGCTGAAAGTAGAATCTTAATAAATTTACCCCATGTGTAACTCAGCTTTCCACATGAACTTTTATTTATAAAGTAATAGTTTATTATCCATCCCCGCTCCACCCCCACTTCATGCCCCTCCTCACTCCCTCCCTACTATATGTACCCCATCTTCATCCGTCCCTCTCTGGTGGGCTATCCCTCTCCTTCCCTGTGGTGGGATCACGGCCACTGCTCTTGCCATCAATAATTATATAGAATGTGGAGATAGAAGACTTTATATCTCTGTGATACTGTGTGTGCCAATAGAAAATCTGTTTAATTAATAGAAATTCACAGATTGGGCTTTGTTTTATGATGGGCCCTAAGGTCTTGTCTGAGTGCTCCCGAAAGTTACCATGAAGGAGACTGCCACCAAGGTGCTGCCTGTACGCAAGACAGAACTCTGCAGTCTTAAGGGGACACTGGGACAGTCATAGGGTTTTTGCAGAATAGAAGCAAATTGTCCAACGTTACCAAAAGTCTTTGTGGCACCAACTATTATGTACCTCCGGATGCTGCTCATAATGAATAATAGAAATGAAAGCAGTACACAACTTCAGAGTCTGTTCTTGCTGCCGTGATCTCACCTCGGGGGAATATTCTGCCCCCTCTAAATCTTCAAAACAAGTACTGTAGATCAAGAATAGCAGACCTCAAAGCAACTCTTCCGGCCTCCCACCTGCCTGGTGGATCACATAACGCTACATCTCCCAGACCGTAAAGTACTGCATTTCATTTCTTCTTTCTTTCTTATCAACTCTACGCTAGATGGAACAATTTCCTCCTTTATAGACATCCAGCAGATCCACACACGTCCCATGGCCCAGACCCCCCACAGTTCCGGCTAATCACCCGCATCTCCAACAACAGCTGTCGAGACTTGTAATTTTTGGGTTTAGTATGAAATATACACAATCAAAATCTCGATGGTCGAAATCCCGACAAAAATTGACCGACAGTCAAAATAATCAAGATCAAAATACCGACATTTAAAATACAGACAAGGTCAAAATACCAACATTTAAAATACAGACAAGGTGAAAGTACAGACATTTAAAATACAGACATGGTCAAAATACCGACATTTAAAATGTTGACAGGTCAAAAGGTCGACACAAGTTTTTCATTGGTTTTTGGGCGTGTATGTCGACATAGGTCAACATAGACACCCTATAAGTGTACCGCGTCCCCTCGCATGGCTCGCTACACTCGCCACACTATTATATTCCCCCTCCAGGTCCACTGGGATGATATGAATAAGTCGGTCTCAATGAAAAAATCATGGAAAACTCATGTCGGTATTTTGACCTTGTCTGTATTTTAAATGTCGGGATTATGACCTTGTCGGGACTTTAACCGTCGGTCAATGGTTGTAGGGATTTTGACCGTCTGGATTTTGAGTGTAGGTAAATTGACCGCATCCCATAATTTTTCAGTACCTGGTATACTATTCATTTTTATATACTTGTTTTGCAATGTGTCTTTTTGTTGCTTTATGTTTCACGTTTAAGGTTAGTGATTGCTGTTGCTGTGAGCTATTGATTTCCAATCCCTTACTTTCTCTAACGTCCTAGTGGATGCTGGGGACTCCGTCAGGACCATGGGGAATAGCGGCTCCGCAGGAGACAGGGCACAAAAGCAAGCTTTTAGGATCACATGGTGTGTACTGGCTCCTCCCCCTATGACCCTCCTCCAAGCCTCAGTTAGGTTTTTGTGCCCGGCCGAGAAGGGTGCAATCTAGGTGGCTCTCTTAAAGAGTTACTTAGAAAAAGTTTTTAGGTTCTTTATTTTCAGTGAGTCCTGCTGGCAACAGGCTCACTGCATCGAGGGACTTAGGGGAGAGATTTTCAACTCACCTGCGTGCAGGATGGATTGGATTCTTAGGCTACTGGACATAGCTCCAGAGGGAGTCGGAACACAGGGCTCGCCCTGGGGTTCGTCCCGGAGCCGCGCCGCCGACCCCCCTTGCAGACGCTGAAGATGAAGAGGTCCGGAACCAGGCGGCAGAAGACTCTCAGTCTTCATCAGGTAGCGCACAGCACTGCAGCTGTGCGCCATTGTTGTCAGCACACTTCACACAGCGGTCACGGAGGGTGCAGGGCGCTGGAGGGGGGCGCCCTGGGCAGCAATGTATAATACCTGTATGGCGAAAAATACATCACATATAGCCCTTGAGGCTATATGGATGTATTTAACCCCTGCCAGATATCTAAAACTCCGGAGAAGAAGCCCGCCGAAAAGGGGGCGGGGCCTATTCTCCTCAGCGCCATTTTCCCTCACAGAAAGGCTGGTGGGAAGGCTCCCATGCTCTCCCCTGCACTGCACTACAGAAACAGGGTTAAAACAGAGAGGGGGGGCACTGATTTGGCGATATGTATATATATTAAAATGCTATAAGGGAGGAACACTTATATAAAGGTTGTCCCTGGATAATTATAGCGTTTTGGTGTGTGCTGGCAAACTCTCCCTCTGTCTCCCCAAAGGGCTAGTGGGTCCTGTCCTCTATCAGAGCATTCCCTATGTGTGTGCTGTATGTCGGTACGTGTGTGTCGACATGTATGAGGAAAATATTGGTGAGGAGGCGGAGCAAATTGCCTGTAATGGTGATGTCACTCTCTAGGGAGTCGACACCGGAATGGATGGCTTATTTATGGAAATTACGTGACAATGTCAACACGCTGCAAGCCGGTTGACGACATGAGAGGGCCGGCGAACAAATTAGTATCTGTCCAGGCGTCTCAAACACCGTCAGGGGCTGTAAAATGCCCATTTACCTCAGTCGGTCGACACAGACCCAGACACGGACACTGATTTCAGTGTCGACGGTGAAGAAACAAACGTATTTTCTTTTAGGGCCACACGTTAAGGGCAATGAAGGAGGTGTTACATATTTCTGATACTCCAAGTACCACAAAAAAGGGTATTATGTGTGAGGTGAAAAAACTACCTGTAGTTTTTCCTGAATCAGATAAATTAAATGAAGTGTGTGATGATGCGTGGGTTTCCCCCGATAGAAAATTATTGGCGGTATACCCTTTCCCGCCAGAAGTTAAGGCGCGGTGGGAAACACCCCTCAGGGTGGATAAGGCGCTCACACGCTTATCAGAACAAGTAGCGGTACCATCTACGGATAGGGCCGTACTTAAGGAGCCAGCTGATAGGAGGCTGAAAAATATCCTAAAAAGTATACACACACATGCTGGTGTTATACTGCGACCAGCGATCGCCTCAGCCTGGATGTGCAGAGCTGAGGTGGCTTGGTCGGATTCCCTGACTAAAAATATTGATACCTTTGACAGGGACAGTATTTTATTGACTATAGAGCATTTAAAGGATGCATTTCTATATATGCGAGATGCGCAGAGGGATATTTGCACTCTGGCATCAAGAGTAAATGCGATGTCCATATCTGCAAGAAGATGTTTATGGACACGACAGTGGTCAGGTGATGCAGATTCCAAACGGCACAAAGATGTATTGCCGTATAAAGGGGAGGAGTTATTTGGGGTCGGTCCATGGGACCTGGTGGCCAGGGCAACTGCTGGAAAATCCACCGTTTTTTACCCTAAGTCACATCTCTGCAGAAAAAGACACCGTCTTTTCAGCCTCAGTCCTTTCGTCCCTATAAGAGTCATATCTGCCCAGGGATAGAGGAAAGGGAAGAAGACTGCAGCAGGCAGCCCATTCCCAGGAACAGAAGCCCTCCACCGCTTCTACCAAGTTCTCAGCATGACGCTGGGACCGTACAGGACCCCTGGATCCTACAAGTAGTATCCAAGGGGTACAGATTGGAATGTCGAGAGGTTTCCCCCCTCGCAGGTTCCTGTAGTCTGCTGTACCAATGTCTCCCTCCGACAGGGAGGCAGTATTGAAAACAATTCACAAGCTGTATTCCCAGCAGGTGATAATAAAATTACCCCTCCGACAACAAGGAAAGGGGTATTACTCCACACTATATGGTGGTACTGAAGGCTAGGTGAGACCTATTCTAAATCTGAAAAATTTGAACACTTACAAGGGTTCAAATCCAGATGGAGTCACTCAGGGCAGTGATAGCAAAGAACAAGGGGACTATATGGTGTCCCGGGACATCAGGGATGCTTACCTCCATGTCCCAAAATTTGCCTTTTCTCACCAAGGGTACCTCAGGTTCGTGGTACAGAACTGTCACTATCAGTTTCAAGACGATGCCGTTGGATTGTCCAAGGCACCCCGGGTCCTTACCAAGGTAATGACCGAAAGGAGGATTCGTCTTCAAAGAAAATGGATGACCTCCTGATAAGAACAAGGTCCAGAGAACAGTTGGAGGTCGGAGTAGCACTATCTCAAGTAGTTCTACGACAGCACGGGTGGATTCTAAATATTCCAAAACCGCAGTTGTTCCGACGACACGTCTGCTGGTCCTAGGGATGATTCTGGACACAGTCCAGGAAAAGGTGTTTCTCCCAGAGGAGAAAGCCAGGGAGTTATCCGAGCTAATCGGGATCCTCCTAAAACCAGGAAAAGTGTCAGTGCATCATTGCACAAGAGTCCTGGTAAAAATGGTGGCTTATTACGAAGCGCTTCCATTCGGCAGATTTCACGCAAGAACTCTTCAGTGGGATCTGCTGGACAAATGGTCCGGATCGCATCTTCAGATGCATCAGCGGATAACCCTATATCCAAGGACAAGGGTGTCTCTCCTGTGGTGATTACAGAGTGCTCATCTTCTAGAGGGCCGCAGATTCGGCATTCAGGATTGGATGCTCGTGACCACGGAGGCCAGCCTGAGAGGCTGGGGAGCAGTCACACAAGGAGTGTGATCAAGTCTGGAGAATTCTCTCCACATAAATATACTGGAGCTAAGAGCAAATTTATAATGCTCTAAGCTTAGCAAGACCTCTGCTTCAAGGTCAGCCGGTATTGATCCAGTGGGATAACATCACGGCAGTCGCCCACGTAAACAGAAAGGGCGGCACAAGAAGCAGGAGGGCAGTGGCAAAACTGCAAGGATTTTTCGCTAGGCGGAAAATCATGTGATAGCACTGTCAGCAGTGTTCATTCCGGGAGTGGACGACTGGGAAGCAGACTTCCTCAGCAGGCACGACCTCCACCCGGGAGAGTGGGAACTTCATCGGGAAGTTTTCCGCATGATTGTGAACCGTTGGGAAAGACCAAAGGTGGACATGATGGCGTCCCGCCCGAACAAAAAATGGGACAGGTATTGCGCCAGGTCACGAGACCTTCAGGCGATAGCTGTGGACGTCCTGGTAACACCGTGGGTGTAACAGTCGGTGTATGTGTTCCCTCCTCTGCTTCTCATAACCAAGGTATTGAGAATTATAAAACATAGAGGAGTAAGAACTATACTCGTGGCTCCGGATTGGCCAAGAGGGACTTGGTAACCGGAACTTCAAGAGATGCTCACAGAGGACTAATGGCCTCGGGAGCTAAGAAGGGATTTGCTTTCAGCAAGTACCATGTCTGTTCCAAGAGGAACCGTGGCATCGGCCTTTAAGAAAGGACCTGCTCCAGCAGGGACCTTGTCTGTTCCAAGACTTACCGCGACTGCGTTTGACGGCAAGGCGGTTTGAACGCCGGATCCTAAGGGAAAAGGCATTCCGGAAGAGGTCATACCTACCCTGGTCAAAGCCAGGAAGGAGGTGACCGCACAACGTTATCACCACATGTGGTAAAAATATGTTGCGTGGGTGAGGCCAGGAAGGCCCCACGAAAAAATTTCAACTAGGTCGATTTCTGCACTTCCTGCAAACAGGAGTGTCTATGAGCCTCAAATTGGGGTCCATTAAGGTTCAAGTTTCGGCCCTATAGATTTTCTTCCAGAAAGAATTGGCTTCAGTTCCTGAAGTCCAGACGTTTGTCAAGGGAGTATTGCATATACAGCCCTTGTGTGCCTCCAGTGGCACCGTGGGATCTCGACGTAGTGTTGGGATTCCTCAAATCATATTGGTTTGAACCACTCAAATCTGTGGATTTGAAATATCTCACATGGAAAGTGACCATGCTGTTGGCCCTGGCCTCGGCCAGGCGATTGTCAAAATTGGCGGCTTTGTCTTACAAAAGCCCATATTTGATTTTCCATTCGGACAGGGCAGAACTGCGGACTCGTCCCCAGTTTCTTCCTAAGGTGGTGTCAGCGTTTCACCTGAAACAACCTATTGTGGTGCCTGCGGCTACTAGGGACTTGGAGGACTCCAAGTTGCTAGACGTTGTCAGGGCCCTGAAAATATATATATATATATATATATATATATATATATATATATAATTCCAGGACGGCTGGAGTCAGAAAGTCTGACTTGCTGTTTATATTGTAGGCACCCAAAAAGCTGGGTGCTCCTGCTTCTAAGCAGACTATTGCTCGTTGGATTTGTAGTACAATTCAGCTTGCACATTCTGTGGCAGGCCTGCCACAGCCAAAATCTGTAAATGCCCATTCCACAAGGAAGGTGGGCTCATCTTGGGCGGCTGCCCGAGGGGTCTCGGCTTTACAACTTTGCCGAGCAGCTACTTGGTCAGGGGCAAACACGTTTGCTAAAATTCTACAAATTTGATACCCTGGCTGAGGAGGACCTGGAGTTCTCTCATTCGGTGCTGCAGAGTCATCCGCACTCTCCCGCCCGTTTGGGAGCTTTGGTATAATCCCCATGGTCCTGACGGAGTCCCCAGTTCCACTAGGACGTTAGAGAAAATAAGATTTTACTTACCGATAAATCTATTTCTCATAGTCCGTAGTGGATGCTGGGCGCCCATCCCAAGTGCGGATTGTCTGCATTACTTGTACATAGTTATTGTTACAAAAAAATCGGGTTATTATTGTTGTGAGCCATCTTTTTTAGAGGCTACTTCATTGTTATCATACTGTTAACTGGGTTCAAATCACAAGTTGTACGGTGTGATTGGTGTGGCTGGTATGAGTCTTACCCGGGATTCAAGATCCTTCCTTATTGTGTACGCTCGTCCGGGCACAGTACCTAACTGAGGCTTGGAGGAGGGTCATAGGGGGAGGAGCCAGTACACACCATGTGATTCTAAAAGCTTGCTTTTGTGCCCTGTCTCCTGCGGAGCCGCTATTCCCCATGGTCCTGACGGAGTCCCCAGCATCCACTACGGACTATGAGAAATAGATTTATCGGTAAGTAAAATCTTATTATTACTATAGTCATCAATTCCCTAAACCATATGGCTTTAAAATAGCTTAATTGGTTAGGTAGAGGAAAATCCTATTATCCTAAAACTAAACAAGGAGATATATTAAAATCCATCCAATAAATTCAACCTTAAGCGTGTTCATTCCTCCAATAAATCCTCCTGTGCAAAACAGATCCCCATCTAAAATTCAACACATCAGAGACACGTGTTCTCCTGGTCTATATCTATAATAATAAAGCCTCCAGTTTTATGCTAAGGACAGGAGTAATATTGAGTTTTTATCAGCGTGTGAAATTATTTGTTCTCATGCTAACGAGTGCTTTCAGGTAGAGATGAGCGGGTTCGGTTTCTCTGAAACCGAACCCGCACGAACTTCATGTTTTTTCCACGGGTCCGAGCAGACTCGGATCCTCCCGCCTTGCTCGGTTAACCCGAGCGCGCCCGAACGTCATCATGACGCTGTCGGATTCTCGCGAGACTCGGATTCTATATAAGGAGCCGCGCGTCGCCGCCATTTTCACACGAGCATTGAGATTGATAGGGAGAGGACGTGGCTGGCGTCCTCTCCATTAGAAATTAGATTAGAAGAGAGAGAGAGATTGTGCAGAGTCAGACAGAGTTTACCACAGTGACCAGTGCAGTTGTTGTTAGTTAACTTTTATTTATTTTAATATAATATATCCGTTCTCTGCTATATCCGTTCTCTGCCTGAAAAAAAACGATACACAGCAGCAGCCAGTCACACAGTGTGACTCAGTCTGTGTGCACTCAGCTCAGCCCAGTGTGCTGCACATCAATGTATAAAAGGCAAAGCTTATAATAATTGTGGGGGAGACTGGGGAGCACTGCAGGTTGTTATAGCAGGAGCCCCCAGGAGTACATAATATTATATTAATTTAAAATTAAACAGTGCACACTTTTGCTGCAGGAGTGCCACTGCCAGTGTGACTAGTGGTGACCAGTGCCTGACCACCAGTATAGTAGTATATTGTTGTATGTATTGTATACTATCTCTTTATCAACCAGTCTATATTAGCAGCAGACACAGTACAGTGCGGTAGTTCACGGCTGTGGCTACCTCTGTGTCGGCAGTCGGAACTCGGCAGGCAGTCCGTCCATCCATAATTGTATTACAATATATACCACCTAACCGTGGTATTTTTTTTTCTTTCTTTATACCGTCGTCATAGTGTCATACTAGTTGTTACGAGTATACTACTATCTCTTTATCAACCAGTGTACAGTGCGGTAGTTCACGGCTGTGGCTACCTCTGTGTCGGCAGTCGGCAGGCAGTCCGTCCATCCATAATTGTATTATTATTATAATATATACCACCTAACCGTGGTTTTTTTTTCATTCTTTATACCGTCATAGTGTCATACTAGTTGTTACGAGTATACTACTATCTCTTTATCAACCAGTGTACAGTGCGGTAGTTCACGGCTGTGGCTACCTCTGTGTCGGCAGTCGGCAGGCAGTCCGTCCATCCATAATTGTATTATTATTATAATATATACCACCTAACCGTGGTTTTTTTTTCATTCTTTATACCGTCGTCATAGTGTCATACTAGTTGTTACGAGTATACTACTATCTCTTTATCAACCAGTGTACAGTGCGGTAGTTCACGGCTGTGGCTACCTCTGTGTCGGCAGTCGGCAGGCAGTCCGTCCATCCATAATTGTATTATTATTATAATATATACCACCTAACCGTGGTTTTTTTTTCATTCTTTATACCGTCGTCATAGTGTCATACTAGTTGTTACGAGTATACTACTATCTCTTTATCAACCAGTGTACAGTGCGGTAGTTCACGGCTGTGGCTACCTCTGTGTCGGCAGTCGGCAGGCAGTCCGTCCATCCATAATTGTATTATTATTATAATATATACCACCTAACTGTGGTATTTTTTTTTCTTTCTTTATACCGTCGTCATAGTGTCATACTAGTTGTTACGAGTATACTACTATCTCTTTATCAACCAGTGTACAGTGCGGTAGTTCACGGCTGTGGCTACCTCTGTGTCGGCAGTCGGCAGGCAGTCCGTCCATCCATAATTGTATTATTATTATAATATATACCACCTAACCGTGGTTTTTTTTTCATTCTTTATACCGTCGTCATAGTGTCATACTAGTTGTTACGAGTATACTACTATCTCTTTATCAACCAGTGTACAGTGCGGTAGTTCACGGCTGTGGCTACCTCTGTGTCGGCAGTCGGCAGGCAGTCCGTCCATCCATAATTGTATTATTATTATAATATATACCACCTAACCGTGGTTTTTTTTTCATTCTTTATACCGTCGTCATAGTGTCATACTAGTTGTTACGAGTATACTACTATCTCTTTATCAACCAGTGTACAGTGCGGTAGTTCACGGCTGTGGCTACCTCTGTGTCGGCAGTCGGCAGGCAGTCCGTCCATCCATAATTGTATTATTATTATAATATATACCACCTAACCGTGGTTTTTTTTTCATTCTTTATACCGTCGTCATAGTGTCATACTAGTTGTTACGAGTATACTACTATCTCTTTATCAACCAGTGTACAGTGCGGTAGTTCACGGCTGTGGCTACCTCTGTGTCGGCAGTCGGCAGGCAGTCCGTCCATCCATAATTGTATTATTATTATAATATATACCACCTAACTGTGGTATTTTTTTTTCTTTCTTTATACCGTCGTCATAGTGTCATACTAGTTGTTACGAGTATACTACTATCTCTTTATCAACCAGTGTACAGTGCGGTAGTTCACGGCTGTGGCTACCTCTGTGTCGGCAGTCGGCAGGCAGTCCGTCCATCCATAATTGTATTATTATTATAATATATACCACCTAACCGTGGTTTTTTTTTCATTCTTTATACCGTCGTCATAGTGTCATACTAGTTGTTACGAGTATACTACTATCTCTTTATCAACCAGTGTACAGTGCGGTAGTTCACGGCTGTGGCTACCTCTGTGTCGGCAGTCGGCAGGCAGTCCGTCCATCCATAATTGTATTATTATTATAATATATACCACCTAACCGTGGTTTTTTTATACCACCTAACCGTGGCAGTCCGTCCATAATTGTATACTAGTATCCAATCCATCCATCTCCATTGTTTACCTGAGGTGCCTTTTAGTTCTGCCTATAAAATATGGAGAACAAAAAAGTTGAGGTTCCAAAATTAGGGAAAGATCAAGATCCACTTCCACCTCGTGCTGAAGCTGCTGCCACTAGTCATGGCCGAGACGATGAAATGCCAGCAACGTCGTCTGCCAAGGCCGATGCCCAATGTCATAGTACAGAGCATGTCAAATCCAAAACACCAAATATCAGAAAAAAAAGGACTCCAAAACCTAAAATAAAATTGTCGGAGGAGAAGCGTAAACTTGCCAATATGCCATTTACCACACGGAGTGGCAAGGAACGGCTGAGGCCCTGGCCTATGTTCATGGCTAGTGGTTCAGCTTCACATGAGGATGGAAGCACTCAGCCTCTCGCTAGAAAACTGAAAAGACTCAAGCTGGCAAAAGCACCGCAAAGAACTGTGCGTTCTTTGAAATCCCAAATCCACAAGGAGAGTCCAATTGTGTCGTTTGCGATGCCTGACCTTCCCAACACTGGACGTGAAGAGCATGCGCCTTCCACTATTTGCATGCCCCCTGCAAGTGCTGGAAGGAGCACCCGCAGTCCAGTTCCTGATAGTCAGATTGAAGATGTCAGTGTTGAAGTACACCAGGATGAGGAGGATATGGGTGTTGCTGGCGCTGGGGAGGAAATTGACCAGGAGGATTCTGATGGTGAGGTGGTTTGTTTAAGTCAGGCACCCGGGGAGACACCTGTTGTCCGTGGGAGGAATATGGCCGTTGACATGCCAGGTGAAAATACCAAAAAAATCAGCTCTTCGGTGTGGAGGTATTTCACCAGAAATGCGGACAACAGGTGTCAAGCCGTGTGTTCCCTTTGTCAAGCTGTAATAAGTAGGGGTAAGGACGTTAACCACCTCGGAACATCCTCCCTTATACGTCACCTGCAGCGCATTCATAATAAGTCAGTGACAAGTTCAAAAACTTTGGGTGACAGCGGAAGCAGTCCACTGACCAGTAAATCCCTTCCTCTTGTAACCAAGCTCACGCAAACCACCCCACCAACTCCCTCAGTGTCAATTTCCTCCTTCCCCAGGAATGCCAATAGTCCTGCAGGCCATGTCACTGGCAAGTCTGACGAGTCCTCTCCTGCCTGGGATTCCTCCGATGCATCCTTGCGTGTAACGCCTACTGCTGCTGGCGCTGCTGTTGTTGCCGCTGGGAGTCGATGGTCATCCCAGAGGGGAAGTCGTAAGCCCACTTGTACTACTTCCAGTAAGCAATTGACTGTTCAACAGTCCTTTGCGAGGAAGATGAAATATCACAGCAGTCATCCTACTGCAAAGCGGATAACTGAGTCCTTGACAACTATGTTGGTGTTAGACGTGCGTCCGGTATCCGCCGTTAGTTCACAGGGAACTAGACAATTTATTGAGGCAGTGTGCCCCCGTTACCAAATACCATCTAGGTTCCACTTCTCTAGGCAGGCGATACCGAGAATGTACACGGACGTCAGAAAAAGACTCACCAGTGTCCTAAAAAATGCAGTTGTACCCAATGTCCACTTAACCACGGACATGTGGACAAGTGGAGCAGGGCAGGGTCAGGACTATATGACTGTGACAGCCCACTGGGTAGATGTATGGACTCCCGCCGCAAGAACAGCAGCGGCGGCACCAGTAGCAGCATCTCGCAAACGCCAACTCTTTCCTAGGCAGGCTACGCTTTGTATCACCGCTTTCCAGAATACGCACACAGCTGAAAACCTCTTACGGCAACTGAGGAAGATCATCGCGGAATGGCTTACCCCAATTGGACTCTCCTGTGGATTTGTGGCATCGGACAACGCCAGCAATATTGTGTGTGCATTAAATATGGGCAAATTCCAGCACGTCCCATGTTTTGCACATACCTTGAATTTGGTGGTGCAGAATTTTTTAAAAAACGACAGGGGCGTGCAAGAGATGCTGTCGGTGGCCAGAAAAATTGCGGGACACTTTCGGCGTACAGGCACCACGTACAGAAGACTGGAGCACCACCAAAAACTACTGAACCTGCCCTGCCATCATCTGAAGCAAGAAGTGGTAACGAGGTGGAATTCAACCCTCTATATGCTTCAGAGGTTGGAGGAGCAGCAAAAGGCCATTCAAGCCTATACAATTGAGCACGATATAGGAGATGGAATGCACCTGTCTCAAGTGCAGTGGAGAATGATTTCAACGTTGTGCAAGGTTCTGATGCCCTTTGAACTTGCCACACGTGAAGTCAGTTCAGACACTGCCAGCCTGAGTCAGGTCATTCCCCTCATCAGGCTTTTGCAGAAGAAGCTGGAGGCATTGAAGAAGGAGCTAACACGGAGCGATTCCGCTAGGCATGTGGGACTTGTGGATGCAGCCCTTAATTCGCTTAACAAGGATTCACGGGTGGTCAATCTGTTGAAATCAGAGCACTACATTTTGGCCACCGTGCTCGATCCTAGATTTAAAGCCTACCTTGGATCTCTCTTTCCGGCAGACACAGGTCTGCTGGGGTTGAAAGACCTGCTGGTGACAAAATTGTCAAGTCAAGCGGAACGCGACCTGTCAACATCTCCTCCTTCACATTCTCCCGCAACTGGGGGTGCGAGGAAAAGGCTCAGAATTCCGAGCCCACCCGCTGGCGGTGATGCAGGGCAGTCTGGAGCGACTGCTGATGCTGACATCTGGTCCGGACTGAAGGACCTGACAACGATTACGGACATGTCGTCTACTGTCACTGCATATGATTCTCTCAACATTGATAGAATGGTGGGGGATTATATGAGTGACCGCATCCAAGTAGGCACGTCACACAGTCCGTACTTATACTGGCAGGAAAAAGAGGCAATTTGGAGGCCCTTGCACAAACTGGCTTTATTCTACCTAAGTTGCCCTCCCACAAGTGTGTACTCCGAAAGAGTGTTTAGTGCCGCCGCTCACCTTGTCAGCAATCGGCGTACGAGGTTACATCCAGAAAATGTGGAGAAGATGATGTTCATTAAAATGAATTATAATCAATTCCTCCGCGGAGACATTGACCAGCAGCAATTGCCTCCACAAAGTACACAGGGAGCTGAGATGGTGGATTCCAGTGGGGACGAATTGATAATCTGTGAGGAGGGGGATGTACACGGTGATATATCGGAGGGTGAAGATGAGGTGGACATCTTGCCTCTGTAGAGCCAGTTTGTGCAAGGAGAGATTAATTGCTTCTTTTTTGGGGGGGGTCCAAACCAACCCGTCATATCAGTCACAGTCGTGTGGCAGACCCTGTCACTGAAATGATGGGTTGGTTAAAGTGTGCATGTCCTGTTTTGTTTATACAACATAAGGGTGGGTGGGAGGGCCCAAGGATAATTCCATCTTGCACCTCTTTTTTCTTTTCTTTTTCTTTGCATCATGTGCTGATTGGGGAGGGTTTTTTGGAAGGGACATCCTGCGTGACACTGCAGTGCCACTCCTAGATGGGCCCGGTGTTTGTGTCGGCCACTAGGGTCGCTAATCTTACTCACACAGCTACCTCATTGCGCCTCTTTTTTTCTTTGCGTCATGTGCTGTTTGGGGAGGGTTTTTTGGAAGGGACATCCTGCGTGACACTGCAGTGCCACTCCTAGATGTGCCCGGTGTTTGTGTCGGCCACTAGGGTCGCTAATCTTACTCACACAGTCAGCTACCTCATTGCGCCTCTTTTTTTCTTTGCGTCATGTGCTGTTTGGGGAGGGTTTTTTGGAAGGGCCATCCTGCGTGACACTGCAGTGCCACTCCTAGATGGGCCCGGTGTTTGTGTCGGCCACTAGGGTCGCTTATCTTTCTCACACAGTCAGCTACCTCATTGCGCCTCTTTTTTTCTTTGCGTCATGTGCTGTTTGGGGAGGGTTTTTTGGAAGGGACATCCTGCGTGACACTGCAGTGCCACTCCTAGATGGGCCCGGTGTTTGTGTCGGCCACTAGGGTCGCTTATCTTTCTCACACAGTCAGCTACCTCATTGCGCCTCTTTTTTTCTTTGCGTCATGTGCTGTTTGGGGAGGGTTTTTTGGAAGGGACATCCTGCGTGACACTGCAGTGCCACTCCTAGATGGGCCCGGTGTTTGTGTCGGCCACTAGGGTCGCTTATCTTTCTCACACAGTCAGCTACCTCATTGCGCCTCTTTTTTTCTTTGCGTCATGTGCTGTTTGGGGAGGGTTTTTTGGAAGGGACATCCTGCGTGACACTGCAGTGCCACTCCTAGATGGGCCCGGTGTTTGTGTCGGCCACTAGGGTCGCTAATCTTACTCACACAGCTACCTCATTGCGCCTCTTTTTTTCTTTGCGTCATGTGCTGTTTGGGGAGGGTTTTTTGGAAGGGACATCCTGCGTGACACTGCAGTGCCACTCCTAGATGGGCCCGGTGTTTGTGTCGGCCACTAGGGTCGCTTATCTTACTCACACAGCGACCTCGGTGCAAATTTTAGGACTAAAAATAATATTGTGAGGTGTGATGTGTTCAGAATAGGCTGAAAATGAGTGTAAATTATGTTTTTTGAGGTTAATAATACTTTGGGATCAAAATTACCCCCAAATTCTATGATTTAAGCTGTTTTTTAGGGTTTTTTGAAAAAAACACCCGAATCCAAAACACACCCGAATCCGACAAAAAAAATTCGGTGAGGTTTTGCCAAAACGCGGTCGAACCCAAAACACGGCCGCGGAACCGAACCCAAAACCAAAACACAAAACCCGAAAAATTTCCGGCGCTCATCTCTACTTTCAGGTAGTGTGTGCATTGAGCAAGAATTAGCGTTTCTTCTCTCTGTCGGCACATGACCCGGGTGAGACAAGTTTACAATCGCTATCTTCTTCTCCCCGCTGGGTGGTGGGAAACGCTGCAGCTGCCTGACGGACGTGCGTGTTGCTAACGGCTCTCTTTATATTTGTCTGGATTATCTCACAGTTAGAATTTGTATTTTTCACCTCATCTTTTATTCTCTTTGTATGCACAATTTTAACACATCGTAAAACAAATAATATAAAGTGTTCGAAATTATGTATGCACACACCAGCGGATGGCTCAAATTATGAACAGCCCAGTTACTTAACCTTTAGTGTTAGTTTCTTGAAAGATGGCAGGTATAGCCGTACTCACTGTTACACACTGGATCTCATGGAGCAGGGGAGGGGGGCGTCATACAGCTTATCAGTCGGTGAGTGTATGTAGGTACTGGGTAGTGGTGCAGGAACATTGGAATTCTTGTGGATTACAGGTAATTGCAGGTCTCTCTGGAGCTAAGTGGAAGTCACAGTTTCAAATAGTTTCCAGATGGTTCCTACACATGCTCAGTAGTGATCTCAGTGGCCATCTTAGGATAGAGAATGAAGCCTCCATGAGAATGGGAAGACTTGAGTAAGCACAGCAGCACACTCCTCTTTCCACATTAACAAGTGTAAATTGTGTGACTGAGTGGTGTAGCGCACTTTGGTTTCCCTTACATTTTGCATCTTATTTGCTGTAAAACGCCACTCACAGTGGACCAGAGATGCTGGGCTGCGACTTTAACCGCACAGGAATTAGCTTTACGTACCTGTATGTACGAAGTTACAGCTGAAGCACAAAGGAACTTGGCGAGAGAAAAAGTGGCGGCCGCTGTATGGCATCACTTCATATACAGATTTAGACTCATTCGCATACAAATGTACAAATCAAATGATTGAGAAGTGCAATCTAGCAGAGTATTTTTGTCTCTTCCAGTTGTTTCATTTATGTGACGAAGGTGCACATTTTGGACCTGATTCAGGTTTGTAAACTAATAAAAAAAAGCACACAACTGTGCACTGCAGGTGGGGCAGTGGAAACATGTGCAGAGAGGATTAGATTTGGGTGGGGAGTGTCGAAACTGAAATCTAAATTGCAGTGTAAAAATAAAGCTAACATTTGTGGACTACATGTAAAAGCAGCCTGCACAGAAACAATATAACCCACCCAAATCTAAATCTCTCTGCATATGTTACATCTGCCCCACCTGCAGTGCAACATGGTTTTGCCCCTAGAGGGGCTGTTTGAAGCGACTTGAACAACAATGTATGAGGACACATCTGTATAACAAGAATTTTAGTATCTCATCTTCTGCTTATAATTGCCAGGCTTAGTCACCTAGATCAAATATGCTTTATGCCCTGTAAGGCTACTGATATTTATCTTAGATGGCTTTATACTAATCTAAATATCACTGCTCAGCGTGACGCTCTGCAGTATTGCTCCCAGGTCATTGCAGCACATTTGAATGGGTGGAATAGCTATACCCCTGACAGATTCTTTCCACATCAAATTGTTGTATGGTTCTTGAAAAGCCAGAGAAAGTACATAGGACCTGATTCACATTTGTATGGAATTGCACAGCCGCAGGCAGGGCCGGATTAGGCCTTGGGGGGGGGGGGGGGGGGGGGGGGGGAAGGGGGGAGTATATTAGATTGTCATGTACACTAATAGTTTAATAATTTGTGGGTACTATTTAAAGCGTCACCTAATTGAGAAACAACTATTTTATAAAGTGTTCTTGTAGTGCAGAAATTTTCAACCTTTTACAACTCGCAGCACACTGAACAAGATTTAAATGTTGCTAAGGCACATTCAAATATAATGGTGATGCATGGTGCAGTTGCATGTCCTAGAATGTCATGTCGCAGCTTCTCCATAGGTAATGCCTGAGCCACATCTGAGAAAGCCAGAAGAGTCCAACACTGCCTGGGCCCAAAATTAGAACTGGCTCAGCAACCACTAAACAAAGCAGTACTGATTGTTCCAGGGCCTCAGTAGCGGCAAAACACTGACGGGCCTGGCACTGCTTCTATGGCGGCACACCTGGAGACTGCTCAGGGCACACTAGTGTGCCACGGCACAGTGGTTGAAAAACACCATTGTAGTGGAACAAAGACAACTTAAACAACCTTAAAGTACACATAGAGAAACAAAATTTTGTAAAACTGCAATAGCACCAGCCTCTGTACTGCTTACACACTGGGACAGGTCTCAAGAGAACTCTGTGAGTGTGTGTCTCTCTAGACCCGAATGCTCTCATTAGATAACAGATTACACAGAACCCAGACACAACCAGGTGAAGAGATAGAGAAGCTTAGATCCCTGGGTCACTTATAACAACCCCTTCCTCCTATCTGTCCTCTGGTCGGGAAGCTACGTAGGGAGCTCATGAAACCTAATACTCCTGTGTCTCTGCCTGCACTGCATACTGTCCGGCTCACATTCTGGATGTCTGGTTCTGCGCTGCACAAGAGGGAGAGCTAGTGATGTCAGTGTGTTCTGGCTTGGAAGCACCCTGACAGAGAGTGGCCCGGGGTACAGTATCCCCTGCGCCCCGCCCCTAATCTGGCTATGGCCATGGAGAAGTGGCTGTGCGATACTGTACAACTAAAATGCAAATGTAGCAGGAGGCATCTGTAGGAAAAGGATTCCTCCTGCCAGCATCTTTTATCCCAGTATGGCATCTGAAGATGGTCGTGATGGTCACAGCCCTCAGCCAGTCTGTGCAAGCTGAAACTTACTCAGACTGGTCAGCTGGGTCCAGGACGTCTGCGTCCGACAATGCAGACCACCCAAATGCAGCAGCATGTCAATCTAAGGGATTTGTACGTACGGATTTCCCCAACTATCCAGTTTGTACGTTTGTGTACAAATCCAAATCAGACCCATAGTTAAATGTTCGATATTGTTTACAAAGAGGCACAAGGCATGGGATGCCCCCTCTCTTGAGCTCAGCTTGCTTTGCTTTTGGAATTGTTAGCGATATTTTATGGTTCTACAACTTTCTTGGCTCACAATCAGTTGCCCAGAGAAAGGTTTTCTCTTTGGGGGTAGAGTTGATCGCAGCAGCAAATTTGTTAGCCATTGGGTAAAAAACCATGCGCACTGCAGGTGGGGCAGATATAACATTTGCAGAGAGAGTTAGATTTGGGTGGGTTATTTTGTTTCTGTGCAGGGTAAATACTGGCTGCTTTATTTATACACTGCAATTTAGATTTCAGTTTGAACTAGAGATGAGCGGGTTCGGTTCTCAGAGAACCTTACCGTACCGAACTTCACCATTCGAGTCCGGTTCCGAGCCAGGCTCGTCCCCGCCATTTTCACTCCGGCATTGGAGAGTGTAGAGAGAGGACATGAATCTGTCTTTAGTGTCCTCAGTGTCCTCTGTGGTAGTGTCTTGTGCTGTATTTGTCCAGTCACAGTGTTTGTGTCCTCTTGCTGCCATATGTCCATTGCTGCTGTGTTGTGCTGCATCAGTTCAGTGTTGCTGTGTTGTGCTGCATCAGTTCAGTGTTGCTGTGTTGTGCTGTATCAGACCTGTGGTAGTGTCCTGGCCTTCAGTCATTCCAGTGACCAGGCAGTCACAGTGGTATACGCTGCTGCTATATGTCCACTGCTGCCGTATTATAATAATAATAATAATAATAATAACAACAACAGCAACAAGTTCCTTACAGTGTTGCTGTTTTGTGCTGCATCAGACCAGTGGTAGTGTCCTGGCCATCAGCCATCAGTCATTCCTGTGCCGCATATTGTGTTATATAACTCCCAAAAAATAATGGAGAACAAAAATTTGGAGGATAAAATAGGGAAAGATCAAGAACCACTTCCTCCTAGTGCTGTAGCTGCTGCCACTAGCCATGACATAGATGATGAAATGCCATCAACGTCGTCTGCCAAGGCCGATGCCCAATGTGATAGTAGAGGGCATGTAAAATCCAAAAAGCCAAAGTTCAGTAAAAAGACCCAAAAAAATAAATTTAAATGGTCTGAGGAGAAACGTAAACTTGCCAATATGCCATTTACGACACGGAGTGTCACGTGACGGCTGAGGCCCTGACCTATGTTCATGACTAGTGGTTCATCTTCACATGACGATGGAAGCCTTCATAACTGAGGACTTGACACTTATGTTGGTGTTAGACGTGCGTCCGGTATCCGCCATTAGTGCAGTGGGATTTAGACAATTGATGGAGGTATTGTGTCCCCGGTATCAAATCCCATCTACAGGTAGATTCCACTTCACTACGCAGGAGATACCGAGATTTTGCCATTTAATTCCAGTGATTTGGACGTATAATTCCAGTGATTTTGCCATTTAATTCCAGTGTTTTGGACGTATAATTACAGTGATTTGGATGTATAATTACAGTGATTTTGCCATTTCATTCCAGTGATTTTGCCATTTCATTCCAGTGATTTGGACGTATAATTCCAGTGATTTTGCCATTTAATTCCAGTGATTTGGACGTATGATTCTAGTTATTTGGACGTGTAATTCCAATGATTTTGCAGTATTATTACAGTGATTTTGCAGTATAATTCCAGTGATTTTGCCATTTAATTACAGTGATTTGGACGTATAATTCCAGTGATTTCGTCATTTAATTCCAGTGATTTTGCCTTTTAATTCCAGTGATTTGGACGTATAATTCCTGTGATTTGGACGTATAATTCCAGTGGTAATTGTTTGTGTCGCTTGGCTTAGTCATACAGCTACCTCATTGCACCTCTTCGACATCTTTGCATAAGGTGCTGTTTGGGGCCTAGTTTTTGAAAAAAAAGTGCCATCCTGTCTGACACTGCTGTATGAGTCCAGGGGTACTGCTGTATTAGTCCTGGGGTACTGTCGTATAAGTCCACCAATTGCAGAACTCAGTAGTCTTTACCAATCACAGGGACAGCTGATTTGTAGAATGAGATGATATATATATATTAGTGATGAGCGGGTTCGGTTCCTCAGAATCCGACCCCCCCCGAACTTCACCCATTTTACACGGTTCCGAGGCAGACTCGGATCCTCCCGCCTTCCTCGGTTAACCCGAGCGTGCCCGAACGTCATCATCCCGCGGTCGGATTCTCGCAAGATTCGTATTGTATATAAGGAGCCGCGCGTCACCGCCATTTTTCACTCGTGCATTGGAGATGATTGTGAGAGGACGTGGCTGGCGTTCTCTCAGTTTCTATGTTCAGTGTGCTGCAAATATCTGTGCTCAGTGTGCTGCAAATATCTGTGCTCAGTGTGCTGCAAATATCTGTGCTCAGTGTGCTTTATTGTGGGGACTGGGGACTGGGGACCAGCAGTATTATATAGTAGGACAGTGCAGATTTTTGCTGACCAGTGACCACCAGTATTATACGTTCTCTGCCTGAAAAATACTCCATATCTGTGCTGCATTGTAGTATATAGTAGGAGGACAGTGCAGAATTTTGCTGACCACCAGTATATATATATAGCAGTACGGTACAGTAGTCCACTGCTCTACCTCTGTGTCGTCAAGTATACTATCCATCCATACCTGTGGTGCATTTAAGTTTTGCACAGTATATATATAGTAGGAGGACAGTGCATAATTTTGCTGACCACCAGTATATAATATATAGCAGTACGGTACAGTAGTCCACTGCTCTACCTACCTCTGTGTCGTCAAGTATACTATCCATCCATACCTGTGGTGCATTTAAGTTTTGCACAGTATATATATAGTAGGAGGACAGTGCATAATTTTGCTGACCACCAGTATATAATATATAGCAGTACGGTACAGTAGTCCACTGCTCTATCTACCTCTGTGTCGTCAAGTATACTATCCATCCATACCTGTGGTGCATTTAAGTTTTGCATAGTATATATATAGTAGGAGGACAGTGCATAATTTTGCTGACCACCAGTATATAATATATAGCAGTACGGTACAGTAGTCCACTGCTCTACCTACCTCTGTGTCGTCAAGTATACTATCCATCCATACCTGTGGTGCATTTAAGTTTTGCACAGTATATATATAGTAGGAGGACAGTGCATAATTTTGCTGGCCACCAGTATATAATATATAGCAGTACGGTACAGTAGGCCACTGCTCTACCTACCTCTGTGTCGTCAAGTATACTATCCCATCCATACCTGTGGTGCATTTAAGTTTTGCGCAGTATATATATAGTAGGAGGACAGTGCATAATTTTGCTGACCACCAGTATATAATATATAGCAGTACGGTACAGTAGTCCACTGCTCTACCTCTGTGTCGTCAAGTATACTATCCATCCATACCTGTGGTGCATTTAAGTTTTGCACAGTATATATATAGTAGGAGGACAGTGCATAATTTTGCTGACCACCAGTATATAATATATAGCAGTACGGTACAGT
The DNA here is from genome assembly GCF_028390025.1 of Pseudophryne corroboree. Classification (NCBI taxonomy): domain Eukaryota; kingdom Metazoa; phylum Chordata; class Amphibia; order Anura; family Myobatrachidae; genus Pseudophryne; species Pseudophryne corroboree. The sequence goes on from NC_086446.1 coordinate 745,832,005, forward strand.
AGTCCACTGCTCTACCTACCTCTGTGTCGTCAAGTATACTATCCATCCATACCTGTGGTGCATTTAAGTTTTGCATAGTATATATATATAGTAGGAGGACAGTGCATAATTTTGCTGACCATCAGTATATAATATATAGCAGTACGGTACAGTAGTCCACTGCTCTACCTACCTCTGTGTCGTCAAGTATACTATCCATCCATACCTGTGGTGCATTTCAGTTGTGCACAGTATATATAGTAGTAGGCCATTGCTCTTGATATATTACTGGCATATAATTCCACACATTAAAAAATGGAGAACAAAAATATGGATGGTAAAATAGGGAAAGATCAAGATCCACTTCCACCTCGTGCTGAAGCTGCTGCCACTAGTCATGGCCGAGACGATGAAATGCCATCAACGTCGTCTGCCAAGGCCGATACCCAATGTCATAGTAGAGAGCATGTAAAATCCAAAAAAATAAAGCTCAATAAAATGACCCAAAAATCTAAATCAAAATCGTCTGAGGAGAAGCGTAAACTTGCCAATGTGCCATTTATGACACGGAGTGGCAAGGTACGGCTGAGGGCCTGGCCTATGTTCATGGCTAGTGGTACAGCTTCACATGAGGATGGAAGCACTCATCCTCCTGCTAGAAAACGTAAAAGCGTTAAGATGGCAAAAGCACAGCAAAGAACTGTGCGTTCTTCTAAATCACAAATCCCCAAGGAGAGTCCAATTGTGTCGGTTGCGATGCCTTACCTTCCCAACACTGGACGGGAAGAGGTGGCGCCTTCCACCATTTGCACGCCCCCTGCAAGTGCTGGAAGGAGCACCCGCAGTCCAGTTCCTGATAGTCAAATTGAAGATGTCACTGTTGAAGTACACCAGGATGAGGATATGGGTGTTGCTGGCGCTGGGGAGGAAATTGACAAGGAGGATTCTGATGGTGAGGTTGTTTGTTTAAGTCAGGCACCCGGGGAGACACCTGTTGTCCGTGGGACGAATATGGCCATTGACATGCCTGGTCAAAATACAAAAAAAATCACCTCTTCGGTGTGGAATTATTTCAACAGAAATGCGGACAACTGGTGTCAAGCCGTGTGTTGCCTTTGTCAAGCTGTAATAAGTAGGGGTAAGGACGTTAACCACCTAGGAACATCCTCCCTTATACGTCACCTGGAGCGCATTCATCAGAAGTCAGTGACAAGTTCAAAAACTTTGGGTGACAGCGGAAGCAGTCCACTGCCAACTAAATCCCTTCCTCTTGTAACTAAGCTCCTGCAAACCACACCACCAACTCTCTCAGTGTCAATTTCCTCCTTACACAGGAAAGCCAATAGTCCTGCAGGCCATGTCACTGTCAAGTCTGACGAGTCCTCTCCTGCCTGGGATTCCTCAGATGCATCCTTGAGTGTAACGCCTACTGCTGCTGGCGCTGCTGTTGTTGCTGCTGGGAGTCGATCGTCATCCCAGAGGGGAAGTCGGAAAACCACTTCTACTACTTCCAGTAAGCAATTGACTGTCCAACAGTCCTTTGCGAGAAAGATGAAATATCACAGCAGTCATCCTGCTGCAAAGCGGATAACTCAGGCCTTGGCAGCCTGGGTGGTGAGAAACGTGTTTCCGGTATCCACCGTTAGTTCACAGGGAACTAGAGAATTGATTGAGGTACTGTGTCCCCGGTACCAAATACCATCTAGGTTCCATTTCTCTAGGCAGGCGATTATGAAAATGTACACAGACGTCAGAAAAAGAGTCACCGGTGTCCTAAAAAATGCAGTTGTACTCAATGTCCACTTAACCACGGACATGTGGACAAGTGGAGCAGGGCAGACTCAGGACTATATGACTGTGACAGCCCACTGGGTAGATGTATTGCCTCCCGCAGCAAGAACAGCAGCGGCGGCACCAGTAGCAGCATCTCGCAAATGCCAACTCGTTCCTAGGCAGGTTATGCTTTGTATCACCGCTTTCCAGAAGAGGCACACAGCTGACAACCTCTTACGGAAACTAAGGAACATCATCGCAGAATGACTTACCCCAATTGGACTCTCCTGGGGATTTGTGACATCGGACAACGCCACCAATATTGTGCGTGCATTACATGTGGGCAAATTCCAGCACGTCCCAAGTTTCGCACATACATTGAATTTGGATGTGCAGAATTATTTAAAAAACGACAGGGGCGTGTAAGAGATGCTGTCGGTGGCCCGAAGAATTGCGGGCCACTTTCGGCATTCAGCCACCGCGTGCCGAAGACTGGAGCACCAGCAAACAGTCCTGAACCTGCCCTGCCATCATCTGAAGCAAGAGGTGGTAATGAGGTGGAATTCAACCCTCTATATGCTTCAGAGGATGGAGGAGCAGCAAAAGGCCATTCAAGCCTATACAGCTACCTACGATATAGGCAAAGGAGGGGGAATGCACCTGACTCAAGTGCAGTGGAGAATGATTTCAACGTTGTGCAAAGTTCTGCAACCCTTTGAACTTGCCACACGTGAAGTCAGTTCAGACACTGCCAGCCTGAGTCAGGTCATTCCTCTCATCAGGCTTTTGCAGAAGAAGCTGGAGACATTGAAGGAGGAGCTAAAACAGAGCGATTCCGCTAGGCATGTGGGACTTGTGGATGGAGCCCTTAATTCGCTTAACCAGGATTCACGGGTGGTCAATCTGTTGAAATCAGAGCACTAAATTTTGGCCACCGTGCTCGATCCTAGATTTAAAACCTATGTTGTATCTCTCTTTCCGAAAGACACAAGTCTGCAGAGGTTCAAAGACCTGCTGGTGAGAAAATTGTCAAGTCAAGCGGAACGTGACCCGTCAACAGCTCCTCCTTCACATTCTCCCGCAACTGGGGCTGCAAGGAAAAGGCTAAGAATTCCGAGCCCACCCGCTAGCGGTGATGCAGGGCAGTCTGGAGCGAGTGCTGACATCTGGTCCGGACTGAAGGACCTGCCAACGATTACTGACATGTCGTCTACTGTCACTGCATATGATTCTGTCACCATTAAAAGAATGGTGGAGGATTATATGAGCGACCGTATCCAAGTAGGCACGTCAGACAGTCCGTACGTATACTGGCAGGAAAAAGAGGCAATTTGGAGGCCCTTGCACAAACTGGCTTTATTTTACCTAAGTTGCCCCCCCTCCAGTGTGTACTCCAAAAGAGTGTTTAGTGCAGCCGCTCACCTTGTCAGCAATCGGCGTACGAGGTTACTTCCAGAAAATGTGGAGAAGATGATGTTCATCAAAATGAATTATAATCAATACCTCCGTGGAGATATTCACCAGCAATTGCCTCCAGAAAGTACACAGGGACCTGAGATGGTGGATTCCAGCAGGGACGAATTAATAATCTGTGAGGAGAGGGATGTACACAGTGAAAGGGGTGAGGAATCGGAGGAAGAGGAGGAGGTGGACATCTTGCCTCTGTAGGGCCAGTTTGTGCAAGAAGAGATTGATTGCTTCTTTTTTGGTGGGGGCCCAAACCAACCAGTCATTTCAGTCACAGTCGTGTGGCAGACCCTGTCGCTGAATTGATGGGTTTGTTAAAGTGTGCATGTCCTGTTTATACAACATAAGGGTGGGTGGGAGGGCCCAAGGACAATTCCATCTTGCACCTTTTTTTTCTTTCATTTTTCTTTGCATCATGTGCTGTTTGGGGACTATTTTTTTGAAGTGCCATCCTGCGTGACACTGCAGTGCCACTCCTAGATGGGCCAGGTGTTTGTGTCGGCCACTAGGGTCGCTTAGCTTAGTCACACAGCTACCTCATTGCGTCTCTTTTTTTCTTTGCGTCATGTGCTGTTTGGGGAGTGTTTTTTGGAAGGGCCATCCTGCGTGACACTGCAGTGCCACTCCTAGATGGGCCAGGTGTTTGTGTCGGCCACTAGGGTCGCTTAGCTTAGTCATCCAGCGACCTCGGTGCAAATTTTAGGACTAAAAATAATATTGTGAGGTGTTCAGAATAGACTGAAAATGAGTGGAAATTATGGTTATTGAGGTTAATAATACTATGGGATCAAAATAACCCCCAAATTCTATGATTTAAGCTGTTTTTGAGGGTTTTTTGTAAAAAAACACCCGAATCCAAAACACACCCGAATCCGAAAAAAAATTTTCAGGGAGGTTTTGCCAAAATGCGTCCGAATCCAAAACACGGCCGCGGAACCGAATCCAAAACACAAAACCCGAAAAATTTCTGGTGCACATCACTGATAGATAGATATATATATATATATATATATTGTCCTGATACTACATCTCTTGTTGTTGTGCATAGTGTAGATAAGAGATTTAGGGGTCTATTTACTAAGCCTTGGATGGAGATAAAGTAGGCGGAGCTAAAGTTCCAGCCAATCAGCTTTTAACTGCCATGTCACAGGCTGGGTTTGAAAAATGACAGTTAGGAGCTGATTGGCTGGTGCTTTATCTCCATCAACGTTATCTCCGTGCAAGGCTTAGTAAATAGACTCCAAAGTTATCGGAGCTAAATTTCAAAGGGTCATTAAAAGACCCTAAGACATTGTAACTTGGACTGTCTCAGCTCAATTCCTCTCACGTCTGTTAACGTCTTAATGGCATTAGCCACAGCAGCTCCAATCTGAAGCTTATACAGATATGCCACTTAGAGGTCTATATACTAAGCCTTAGATGGAGATAAAGTCCCTGCCAGTCACCTCCTAACTGCCATGTCACAGGCTGTGTTTGAAAAATGACAGAATCTGATTGGCTGGGACTTTATCTCCATCCAAGGCTTAGTAAATAGAGCCCTTAGTCACACACAGACTTACAAGTACCACAAGCCCCAGTGATCAGTGTACACTTACAGTGTAGTTTTGTCACTTATTGAGCCTGAGTTAGATGTGGTTGAAGTTACTGTCGCTGCAGCTTATATAGAAGCAGGAGCGGTAGAACTTATATGGGAATGCAGCAGGTGGCGTCACACCTCCTGCCGCATGACCGAACAGAACTGCGTCCTAGAAGGATGCAGCATTGATCATCTGCTACACCATTGGCTGGCTCTGTGACCCATGGGGTCGCACAGGCCGGTGGCCGCAGATCCAGCCAGGAGGCCAGGAAATCTTCTGATGGAGATCCTGGCCTTGTTCCTCCCCCATTGCTCCCAAACAGCTTCAGACTGTCAATCGCTGAAACGTGATATCGCCTGAAACGGGATAGCGGGGGGTTAATACAGAACTTGATAACTCACACTCATAATAAACCGTTTAAGTCGGCATAACTACAGTATGATGAGGACATACTGTATGTGCGTGACGATGATACATTGACGGGTAGGGAAAGTGAGAATATCAGTTGTGTTGGGTTGGGTACGGGTGACCGGTGGTTGGGATCCCGGGGGTCAGCAAACCGACTCTGGGAACCCGGCCACCAGAGTGCCGACAGGGGGGCGAGTGCTCGCTGTGCTCGCCACGCTGCGGGCTTGGTAACTCGCTACAGGTCCTATTCCCAGTATCGTAGACACCCACAAGTGGGCATAGTCCTGGGCCACCTGCCAGCAATCTGGCGGCCACGATGCCGACGTCAGTATGCTGACCGGCAGGACCCCGACTGCCGTGATCATAACTACATTCCGTTGTGATATTGGTCTCTTAAATACTTCACTGAGTGAGTTTATTAAAGAAAAAAAATCTTGAAAAATATATATATAAAAAAAGCATGAACACAATCATAATTAAATAAATTAGATCAAATACCAAATACATGTATCACATTTAAAAAATATATATATTAGATTTTTAGTGAGAGATGTTTATTCCGCTCACAGCGATGCATTCATGATCAGCTGGTATGAATCCGTCATTATATGGTCTATATAATGGAATAATCACCAGTTAGATGTCTGAGAGAATGTAGTTTTGTCCTTGCAGTCACTTCTACTGATATTTCCCCAGTAGCACAACAGTATGTGCAGTTCCTCAGCTGCTCCAGGCGGTGGCACTAGAGATTTGTACATTACCTTACGCTCAGAAAATAAACAAATAGTTACACACGGGCTTATTACACGTCTACAATATTAACTCATCCTTCTTTCTATACCACTCCACTTCTGCCTTCAAATGTCATTCTATATCTGAATTAACTGTACAATCCTTCAATCTATTATTAATCCCTGAAATGTGCTGCATTTCAGTATTTGGAATGGGCTATCACGGACGCTGTGCTTGAAAATGTATCATTTTGGATAACATCCTGTATAGGAATATGTCTTTCATAATCCTGATTTATGCCTAGAATTGCAATTAGGGGCTTACAGTATATTCTCGGAGACATGACTAAACGTATGGAAATTTTACCGAGATGTAAAGGCTTTCTGAATAGCAATGTTAATGATCTCTCTAATGTGCATATGCAGAACCGATAACGGTTTATACAGATATTGAAATATAGATGGCAACTCCATTTATCAGAGAGTAACTCTGCGTGGTATTGCATAGTGTAAAGTCCTGGATTGCGCTTAGCAAATTCATCCTTTATTGCTAGTGCTAATTGTCTTATCAGTAATAATGCATATAATAAATCATATTTTTTTTAAAGTATTTACTAAATTCTAAAGAGTTGTTTCAGTTCAGTGCGAATTCTGGGTGCGATATGACGCAGTGCGGGGAAGCGGGTGTATTTGGAATGGTATCCGGACTCCAGGTCGACAACAAAAAGGTCGACACACCTTAGGTCGACGCCAATTGGTCGAAACACATTAGGTCGACATGGACAAAAGGTCGACATAGACAAAAGGTCGACAGGAACAAGGTCGACATGGAAAAAAGGTCGACATGAGTTTTTCACAATTTTTTTCTTTTTTGGAACTTTTTCATACTTAACGATCCACGTGGACTACGATTGGAACGGTAATCTGTGCCGAGCGAAGCGGAGCGGAGCGAAGGCACCATGCCCGAAGCATGGCGAGCGAAGCGAGCCATGCGAGGGGACGCGGTGCACTAATTGGGGTTCCCAGTCACTCTACGAAGAGAACGACACCCAAAAAACATAAAAAACTCATGTCGACCTTTTCCCATGTTGACCTTCTTCCTGTCGACCTTTTGTCCATGTCGACCTTTTGTCCACGTCGACCTAAGGTATGTCGACCAATTGGGTCGACCTAAGGTGTGTCGACCTTTTTGTTGTCGACCTGGAGTCCCAGACCCATTTGGAATATACAGTATGGGACCCCTCCTTACAATGCGGCTTTCTCTATGACAATGAACCAAAATCATGTAGGCTTAGTGCTGGATTCGCATTGCACTTTGGGGTAATTGAATCGACCCAAAAATCTGACACAATAATAAATCTTTCATTTGGGGGAATGTAGACCTCATCTATCGGGTACAGAGGAAAAAGTTGTTGTGTCCATAGCAACCAACCAGATTTATCAAGCCTTCGAGAGTGATAAATTGCACAGTGATAAATGAGCAGCCAATCAGCTCCTAACTGTCATTTTTCAAACACAACCTGTGACATGGCAGCTAGGAGCTGGTTGGTTGGTACTTCATCACTGTGGAAATTATCACTATCCAAGGCAATTAGGGACAAAGGGGATGAATTATATTTGCAACAACATATAAACGCGCAGCCCCATCCAGCAGTACCATAAGTATCATATAGTCAGGGCTGTAATTAGGTGTGTGCGGAGGGGGCACCGAACATAGCGCTGCAGGGTAGGGGGCGCTGTGGCCACACTTGTCAATTATCTGTTTTACTTTTACTTTCACTTGCAGCTTCCCCCCTTTTTGAAGCCCAGCATCTCCTGACGCCCCTGTCTCCTACCCTGACCCCTTCTGTCACTAATACCTATACAACATTCATGAACTCAACTTGAGATTTCTTTGTTATTAAGTCACACCGTCCTTTATTACACTTCAAGATGCTGACCTACTTGGGATGCGAACCCATTGCCTGTGGCATTGCAGTCAGACATTCTATTCATTGAGCTCTCTGAGAGTCATTCAGATCTGATCATAGATGTGCTAAATTTAGCACATCTATGATCAGTAATTCTGACATGCGGGGGGACGCCCAGCACAGGGCTAGTCTGCCCCACATTCAGGCCCTGCCCCCCCCCCCTTCCCCTGCACGGGTGCAAAAGCATCACAAGGCGGCAATGCTTTTGCATTTGGCGAGTAGCTCCCTGCCTGCATAGCCGGCGTGGCCCGCCCCCGCAATGGTCCGGACATTCCTGTGTTGTCCAGGCCGTGCCCCACCAACAGGGTTCTAACGCAGTTGGAACGTCTCCTCCCGTCCCGCCACCACCTCTGCGTGTCAATCAGACAGAGGCGATCGCAACCCTGAGATGCTTTTAGCAACTTACTGGGCCTCTGCACTCCCCAAAAGGCTTCAGATTGCAATTGCTGACGCTGCAGAGATCCAGTCTGAATGACCCCCATAGAAAGGTAGATAATTCTAAGCTAGAGAATTCTACCTATTTGAAGCTTACCTTGTACTTTGTGAAAAACTGATTATCATTGTGGCAGAGCAGATCTATGTAGTGTGTGGCTGCAAGAGATTGAAGGTGTGGCTGCGCACGGGTGGTCTTCTGTTTGCCGGCGGTCGGGCTCCCGGCGCTCAGTATACCGGCGCCGGGAGCCCGACAGCCGGCATACCGACAATTATTTTCCCTCGTGGGGGTCCACGACCCCCATAGAGGGAGAATAAAATAGTGTGGCGCGCGTAGCGCGCCACCGTGCCCGTAGCGTGGCGAGCGCAGCGAGCCCGCAAGGGGCTCATTTGCGCTCGCCAAGCTGTCGGTAAGCCGGCGGTCGGGCTCCCGGCGCCGGGATGCTGGTCGCCGGGAGCCCGACCGCCGGCCACCCGTAGTGAACCCGCTGCGCACTACCTAGATCTGCTCAATTGCAATGCTGATTATGGGGGGGTGATTCAGATCTGATTGTAGATGTGCTAAAATTTAGCACATCTACGCTCAGTTACTCTGACATGCGGGGGGACGCCCAGCACAGGGCTAGTCCACCCTGCATGTCAGGCCCTACCCCCCTCACACGGCGGCGATGCTTTTGCACCTGCTGAGTAGCTCCCTGGTGGCTACCCGTTAGAACGGCATTGACGGGGAGTGTTCCAATGCAGGCGTGTACAATGCAGGGAGTGTACAATGCAGTACAATGCAGGGAGTGTACAATGCAGTACAATGCAGGGAGTGTACAATGCAGGCGTGTCCGGACCGCACCCTGCCAGCGGTGTTCTAACGATGACCGGCAATGCCCTTTGTTGTTTTCCAGTGCGCGTGCACATTGCGGTGCATGCGCAGTTAGTACCTGATAGCCCACTATGCGAAAACGCACATCAACGATCAGGTATGAGTCAGGCCCATAGTTTTTATGCAGGATTAAAGAGCTCAATGAGTAGGGTGTTTGATTAGGATTCAACAGGTTATAGGTTTGAATCCTGGGTGGGGCAGTATATTGAAATGTGTTATTTAATATAGGGTATTGTAGCTGAATAACAGCGAGCTCTCAAGTTAAGTGCATGAAAGTGGTATAAAGAGGATTTGTGTCCAAATCCATTTTCTTGCAGTGGCCTATAAATGTGTGTGTATTATATATACTGTGTATATATATATATATATATATATATATCTATATATATTTTTTTTTATATATATATCTATATTATATCAGTCACAAATAGGGCAGCACTGCACTCGGAGACTTGTAACCAAAGTGAAAAAATGTGTATTCAAAGGTCATCAATGTTTCGGGCTTTACCAAAAGATGTCAGTAATGAAAAATTTGAATAATCATGCCAAGATTCAGTTGTAAGTTACTGATTACAGGGGATGCAGTCAATTTACCAACCATCAAAATCCCGACGGTCAAAATACCTACAGCAACTATTTTATGTGTTCGAGCTGTTATAAAATATTGAGTATATGCTCTCTTGTTATTGATCACGGGAGCTAGACAAGCTTGCAGTTGTATTACGATACTATTTTTGTTGCGACTGTCTGTATGTTAACCGATTGTTATTGCTACTAAATTTTTCAATAATCATATTTTGCACTAAAATACCTACAGCAATTGACCGACGGTCAAAATCCCGACAAGGTCAAAATATCAACATGGTCAAAATACCGACATTTAAAATACCGACATTTAAAATACCGACATGTAAAATGTTGACAGGTCAAAATGACGACATGAGCTTTTCATGATTTTTTCATTGAAACCAACTTGTTCATACTTTACCATCCCAGTGGACCTGGAGGGGGAATATAATAGTGCCTGAAGCATGGAGAGCGCAGCGAGCCATGCGAGGGGACGCTGTACGGTGTCCATGTCGACCTGTGTTGACATACACACCAAAAAACAATGAAAACCCCATGTCGGCATTTTGACCTTGTCAGTATTTTAAATGTCGGTATTTTGACCATGTCGGTATTTTGACCTTGTTGTGATTTTGACCATCGGTCAATTGCTGTCGGTATTTCGACCGTCGGTATTTTGATTGTAGATATTTCATATCGATCCCGATTACAGCACAAGCACCAGGAATGCAAATCTAAGTTCTGTACAGTGGGGGTAATTCCAAGTTGATAGCAGCAGGATTTTTGATAGCAATTGGGCAAAACCATGTGCACTGCAGGGGAGGCAGATATAACATGTGCAGAGAGAGTTAGATTTGGGTGGGTTATTTTGTTTCTGTGCAGGGTAAATACTGGCTGCTTTATTTTTACACTGCAATTTAGATTGCAGATTGAACACACCCCACCCAAATCTAACTCTCTCTGCACATGTTCTATCTGCCCCTCCCCTGCAGTGCACATGGTTTTGCCCAATTGCTAACAAAAATCCTGCTGCGATCAACTTGGAATTACCCCCAATATCTCTAAGCAACAGTGAGAGATCCACTAATACGCTCCAAATACATTTGTAGAGCTATAACTGTTGTTTTGCAGCAGAATATATATATATATATATATATATATATATATATATATATAGTGGTTGTTTTATTTAATATGTAGATGTTAATATAAATGTGTTACTCCTAAGATGGACAAGCTGATAAAATTCAAGGGCCACATACAGTACTGTAAGCATTCCACCAATGTTCAGGAGGGCCACACACATGCCCCTGCATCTCAGCAGTGCCGTGCAGTCAGGTAGGCGGGGGAGGCAGAGCCTCACCTGTCATACTCCAGTGCACTCCAGAGCTTTGAGTATAAACATGATTACAGTAATACAAACATGATATTTATAAATATATTTGTATTATTCATATAATACTGTATTTGGGTTATTCTAGTTACCTTATAGTCAAAACTCGTGTGTGTGTGTGTGTGTGTGTGTGTGTGTGTGTGTGTGTGTGTGTGTGTGTGTGTGTGTGTGTAAATGTGGCTGTGATACGGTATCCTGATGATAGATAGACCGTGTCTAGGTAGACAGTCAATAAGTCAACACCATATGGTCGACATCCATTTCGGCGACAGATGCAAAAGGTCCCCAAGAACAGAAAGTTGACAGATGTAAGGTTGACAGTGCTTAAGGTCAACAGGTTCAAAATGTTGACATGACAATGGTCAACACACATTGTCGACACACACACACACACACACACACACACACACACACACATATATATGTATAGATATATATATAAAATTATTACTTTTTACATGTTTTCCCAACATTTGCTTGATTTACTATCCACGTGGACTTGGATTGGGAATTAGTAACCTGTGGCTAGTGAAGCAAGCCCACAAGGGTATACATATTTACTGATGGTGGTCACATATTACTAAACATATAAGATTTGACCCCAAAAGTGTGTAGACTATTTGTGTATCAACCATTGTCATGTCGACCTTTTGACCCTGTTGGGCTTTTGTACCTCTCGACCTTTCCCAGTGTCAACCTTTCATCTGTCAATCTTTTGTACCCGTCGACCTGATGCATGTTGCCTACTTGGTGTCGACCTGTTGGGTGTTGACCTAATACTGTAGATCTTCGATACTACACCCCTTTGATACTAACCAGTGCCTCACCAGCCATTGACCTCACCGCAAAGGTGCTGCTGAGATCGATTCATATGGTACCAGAAAGGTAGCGGGGAAGTGCTGGCCAATCCTAAGCGGTGATTGGGAGGTGTCCAGTAGAGTAGACAAAATCTTCAGTTCACTGGGCATGGTATGGGGTGTTATGGGCATGTCCATACAAGCAGCTGCATTCCTAGATACACCCCAAGGTTCTGTCCTTGGTCCTCTTCTCTTCTCTCTCTATACATCCTCACTAGGTAAGCTCATTAGTTCTTTTGGTTTCCAATATCATCTCTATGTTGATGACACCCAAATCTATCTTTCCTCTCCAGACCTCTCCCCTGCTCTCCTCACTCTTATCTCCAACTGTCTCTCTGCTACCTCTTCCTGGATGTCCCAGCGCTTTCTTAAACGTAACATGTCTAACACTGAGCTGATCATCCTCCCTCCCTCCCTCCCGCATAACCTCACCTTCTACAATCTCACTATCTATTGATGGCACTACTATCTCCTCTAGCCCCCAAGTGTGCTGTCTAGGAGTAATCCTTGACTCCTCCCTCTCCTTCAAACCACACATTCAGCACCTCTCACAAACCTGCCGTTTTCATCTAAAACATATTTCCAGGATCAGACCCTTTTAAGACTCTTATCCACTCACTGGTCATCTCCAGACTGAACTACTGTAACCTCCTGACTGGCCTCCCTGACAATTACCTCTCTCCACTCCAATCTATCCTCAATGCTGCTGCCCGGCTCATTTTCCTCACCAAACGCACTACGTCTACCTCTCTTCTCCTACTAGACCTTCACTGGCTCCCCTTCCCGTTCAGAATCCATTTCAAGCTTCTCACACTCGCTTACAAAGCCCTCACCCACTCCTCTCCCATCTACATCTCTGACCTTATCTCCCTTTACACTCCCACCCGTCCTCTTCGCTCTGCTAATGCACGCCGACTCTCCTGCCTACTGATTACTTCCTCCCACTCCTACCTCCAAGATTTTTCACGTGCTGCACCACTTCTCTGGAATTCCTTACCTCTCCCCCTCAGACTCTCCACCTCTCTACAAAACTTCAAACGGGCTCTCAAGACCCACTTCTTCACCAAACCCAGCAAAATCTCATCCTAACCCTCTGTTCCACACTCTCTATGTACCCCATCTGTGTCACCCCTGTCTGTCTACCCCTCCCCTTTAGAATGTAAGCTCTCACGAGCAGGGCCCTCTTCCCTCATGTGCTTATCCTTTCTTACTTTAATAATCTTCAACTGCACCAAATCCAGCAGTCTTCTGCCACCTGATACTTATTCCAGTGTCATCTGCTGATGTAACTATGGTTATTTACCCTATACTTGTTCTATACTGTCATCAACTGTAAGTTGCTGTTTTCCTATTTGATTATTTGTTTATGTACTCTGTAATTGGGCGCTGTGGAGCCCTTGTGGCGCCATATAAATAAAGAATAATAATAGTAATAGAAGGCCGTGGTCCGGCAGAGAAGCTGCACGTCATAAGTTTTGATAGTGCAATCGATGGTGGCATCTAATCGGTATTACTGCACAGGCGCTAAAAGTGGGCATCTCAGACCTTGCACAATCAGCCCACACGGATGTACACAAGGGAACGAGTTTGTAGCACTATTTGTATAAAATCGCAGTCGGGTGACCGCCAATAGACGCTGTTGTCTGTGCTTTATTTGCACCCAAATAGTCCTATTTTCTATCATCGTTCATCAGACAGAGAGAGAAAATATTTTTTCGGGGTTATTTATTAAATGCTCAGCGCACTGGAGATATTGGCCTTCTGCAGTAAGCAGTTACTTATTGCATAGTCGGCCAGTAGGGGTCTCTGTCGTGTCAAACAGGTGAAAACTCCATAAAAAAACACAAAAATGTAAAATTGTTGTAAATAAAAACAACAACCCAAATAATTCTTTTAATACAACTTTCCGAAGTAAACAATGTTGTTGTTTTTTTTTGTTGTTTTTTCTTTATAATAAAGCATTTCTTCTTTTCACTGCATGGTAATAGCAGAGATGGTAATAGCATGAGAGGGATAGGCGGCAACCCACCACTGCCCTTCACAATAAATATGCAGTAAGCAGCATCCCCATGCAATGAGCCCTGGCAGGAGAGCTCCAGTGACTTCCATCGCATGGAAGGAGCTGGGGGCCACAGGAAAAGGCTTTGAAGGCCACATGCAGCCACAGGGCCACCAGTTGCCCATCACTGTGTTACTTTATGTATGAGTGTTCCCAATTTGTCTTGCTTATTTTTCTCCATTTATTTCTACACAACTAGGGGGCGCTGTGACTGATTTTGATGGAGACGGCATGCTAGATCTTATCCTGTCTCATGGAGAGTCAATGGCGCAGCCTATATCTGTGTATCAGGGGCGGCAGGTGAGACCTTGTTATTACTTACTAGAACACAGTCATTTAGTGCATAGCATGCAGAATATTAATACAGCAGTGGGATCTCTATAACACAATGCCTGGCCTTTTCCAAATATTGGATTTTTATAATATGGCCCACCATGCATGAATGATATGAAATTCCATTATTCTATGTAGCATTTCTGCTGCAGTCTATGCACTTGCGGATCAAGTCTGAAGATAATTGCTGTGAGTGGCAGAAATTACTTATCTATTTCTGGTCTAAAGGTCTTTTTGGATTACTGGAGATCCCATACCTATTGTATATTAGTGGACATACTGTGTAAACTAACTTTATGCCTGTAATACTACAAAGCCCTTCCTACTGTACATTTGTGCATCTGAATGTGCCAGGACTGAGACTACTTCTTGGTGCTTGGTGCATCTAGACCCATACTTCATGGTGCATCTCTAGACCCATACTGCATGGTGCATCTCTAGATCCATACTGCTTGGTGCATCTCTAGACCCATACTGCTTGGTTCATCTCTAGTCCCATACTGCTTAATGCATCTCTAGACCCGTTCTGCTTAATGCGTCTTTAGACCAATACTGCTTTGTGAATTTTTAGATCCATACTGCTTGGTGCATCTCTAGAACCATATAGCTTGGTGCATCTCTAGACCCATACCGCTCAGTGAGTCTTTAGACCCATACTGCTCAGGGCACCTTTAGACTCATACTGCTTGGTGAGGTTTTAGACCCATACTGCTTGGTGAGTGTTTAGACCCATACTGCTTGGTGAGTCTTTAGAGTCTAAAGTATGGTTCTAAAAGAAGTTTAGACCTATACTGCTTTGTGCTACTTTAGAACCATACTGCTTGATGCGTCTTTAGACCCATACTGCTGAGTGCACCTTTAGACCCATACTGCTTGGTGAGTGTTTAGACCCATACTACTTGGTGAGTGTTTAGACCCATACTACTTGGTGAGTGTTTAGACCCATACTACTTGGTGAGTGTTTAGACCCATACTACTTGGTGAGTGTTTAGACCCATACTGCTTTGTGCATCTTTAAACTCCTACTGCTTGGTGAGTCTTTAGATTCATACTGCTTGGTGAGTCTTTAGATTCATACTGCTTGGTGCGTCTTTAGACCCATACTGCTTTGTGCGTCTTTAGACCCATACTGCTTGGTGCGTCTTTAGACCCATACTGCTTGGTGCGTCTTTAGATCCATACTACTTTGTGAATCTTAAGGCCCATACTGCTTGGCAGTGACGTGTGGTCAGGGTAGGAAGGGGAAGCAATGCCCCTGTCATAGTCTTGTATACTCCAGAGTTTTTCTATAAAAAGGATTACAATAATACAAAATAAGTATTAGAACGTATAACTATCATCTTTCTATTATTCTAATAAAGTCAAAACTCACTAAATTGCAGCGTATATAATGCTGCCCCTTGTATAATAGCCACATGAACCTTTGGGTTCATATATGTGTATACATCTATCAAAGATACTATCCAGAACCTTCTCAGCCAATTTCCATCACCATAGGTCAGTGCTGCTTGGTGGGTCTTTAGACTGACACACCATCTAAACTTGCTCCTGTCCTATGGCAGCTGCAGGTGGGTGTGGTATAGAGAATCTACAGTATTTAGGTAATACATTTCTGCTTCCGTCCATCCAATGTGGTGCTGCAGCTAAGGGCCTGAGGGTTTGCATACAACTACAATGTTGGGAGGACTGCGCATGACTATAGCACGCAGGTCCCCCTAAACCAGAGCCTGATTGACAGGCTGCTGCCATTTGGGGGCGTGGGAGGGGGTGGCACTGGGCAGCATTTCCAAAAGTGGGTGTGTGTCTTCCCTGTTTTCTGGAAGCGCCAAGGCGAGGGTCTGGTGCAGATTTCCTGTCCCCGCCTAAGTAAAAACACCAGTTTTCCAGCGTAACCTGAGGGTTACTTCAATGAACGATGTTCATGCGTGTCCTCATATGCAGCAGCGAATCATAGGAGCCGGCAGGAGGCATCTATATATACAAGGAGCCTCCTGGGCCAATAAGCAGTAATTATGTGTACAACTATGAATCAAGCCCTCACTATGTACATAATTGGGCCACAGGCACACTGTGACCCTGCAATGTCATCGGATAACAGGGCACCTTAACCGCACTGCAAGCTGACAGCAGAAACGGCTCTAAAATCTCTTTCACCCTGTGCTTACCCTTTGACCCTCTCATCTCCCATTCACTGCAGTACGCTGCACATGGCGGACAGTAGAGGTTAGTGGGAAATTAAGCACATTCCTTTTGTTTTTCATCTTACTCTGTGCACCAAGCTGAAAAGTATTATTGTTACATGTACAATGTTTATTGTGATACAGTGAAGTGACACATTATATAAACATTGTTGCAGACTAAAGGTGGGTACACACTGGCCGATATATTGGCCATTCTCTTGAACGGCCGATATATCGCGGGTCCGTCGGCCAGTGTGTACGGACGATACGTCTGTGAACTCCGTCGTTCACAGACGTATCGCGCCGGCCCCGCAGCATAGCCGACGGCCAATATATCTACCCATATATTGGCGTGCTGCGGCAGCCGGCGGTTATTGACAGCTGAACTGGGCGGCCGTGTGTATACGCCCGCCCAGTTCATGACGTCAGTCCCCGGCGGATCGGGCAGTGTGTATGCACAGCACACTGCCCAATCCGTCCATAGATATATCTGCTGATCAGTTGATCGGCAGATATATCTACGAGTGTGTACCCACCTTAAGTCAAGGGTAACAGCTGAAAAACTAAGTAGAATTGACACAGAATATCATATGTGCATACAGCACAGAGTAGAGAACAGAGTGAATTTAAAATATTGACGGAAAATTGGTAATTATGTGTACATAGGGTATAGACATGTGTAGAACCCACTGTGACATTGTCTGTTTATATACTGTATGCCTATAAAACAAAAAATGAGTGATGGGAGGCAGTGCAATGTATCAGTTTGTTGCAATGAATATACAGTATACGATGTCTATGTAGAGTATATTAGAGGAATTAGAGGTCTCCCTTATACACAATGGTAACGGATTTGGATATTCATATGCGAACAAATCATTTTAGGAATACGCCAATCGCAAGTCATTAAGTATATATGGAATGTGTTCTTAGAGGGATACCTGCCGTGCATAGACAAAATATAAAAGCCTCAGCTTCTCCTCTTTGAAATTGTTTATAAATGAAATATACATGTGGGAACTATGCACATACATTTGATTCCCTTACAGGATATACTGAGGAGAATTTATGGGTGCCTGGAAGTGTTACAGATAAAAAAGTATTATACTAATGAATGCTATATTTATGCATATTAAAAATATTTTTCACCCTGACTGATACACAATATTGATATTAAAGGAGATTCAGTCAATAATATTTTACATATATATATATATATATATATATATATATATTCTTTTGTTTGAGAAATTTATCAAGATCCGTTCATATGAATTTTTATTGAATATCAATTAAAAGTTAAATTTTATCTGTATTTATTTAATAAGAGTGTCCCCAAAAAAGAGGTTTACTTCTTTCTTTCCCGATTGCTTCTCACTGCAAAAGGGAAATATCTACTGTTTACACTGTGCATCACATGCAGACAGAAAAACATCGCTCCTCTGCATCCAACATCGCTGCTGCGTCTGAACCCGGCCCTTGCAGTACATGGCTGTTCATGTGTATAAAATGTTACCCAGCAACCAGATGTGTGCGCTACAGTAATTATTACATTGGCCCTCATTCCGAGTTGATCGGTCGCAAGGCGAATTTAGCAGAGTTACACACGCTAAGCCTACGCCTACTGGGAGTGTATCTTAGCATCCTAAAATTGCGACCGATGTATTCGCATTATTGCGATCACAAACTACTTAGCAGTTTTAGAGTAGCTCCACACTTACTCTGCCTGTGCGATCAGTTCAGTGCTTCTCGTTCCTGGATTGACGTCAGAAACACACCCAGCGTTCGCTCAGACACTCCCCCGTTTCTCCGGACACTCCTGCGTTTTTTCCGGAAACGGTAGCGTTTTCATCCACACGCCCCTAAAACGCCGTGTTTCCGCCCAGTAACACCCATTTCCTGTCAATCACACTACGATCGCCGGAGCGAAGAAAAAGCCGTGAGTAAAAAAACTATCTTCATAGCAAAGTTACTTGGCGCAGTCGCAGTGCGACTATTGCGCATGCGCACTAAGCGAAATTTCACTGCGATGCGATGAAAAATAACGAGCGATCAACTCGGAATGAGGGCCATTGTATATTTTCTCTATCAGCCTTGCAATTTTAGTCTGGGCTGCAAAGCAGCGAGTAGCTGTGTTATAAGTAATTAGTGAAGCAAAGTGTTTGTGGTGTAGCCAAGCATACTCCATGGTTGAATCAGGAGAAATTATCCGGGGTCACGTCGTGGCCGCGTAGGCAGGCAGGGCTCCAACCAGCACACACGGATACTCTGAATCGATAAAGCAGAGAACAATATAACTTGTCCCTAATTGCACTACAGTACTTTGTTCTCGAAAAAAATGTTTTTCACATTAATAACAGAAAATCAATTTCTGCAAAGATAATAGCTTGCATAGTTTCAGCACATTCTGCATGGGAAATAGATACTTTAATTCATTTTAAAAGTGCCAAAGAAATCACTGGGATTATTGTGCCAGAGTCTTCTGAGCAGGCGTCTGCCATATTTAATTAAAGGGGAGGGGGGAAGGGGGTCAAAAACACAGAGCATGCAATGGTTACAAGAATGATTTGAGTGGCTGACTGAGGCCGAACAGTCCATTTCATACTTAACCCACCCACATCTTGGGTGGCTTTCCCAGATGTCCGGAAAATGGGCGAGTGGGTGGTCCGCGCGCCTAAATGATGCGATTTGCTCTGAATTGTGTCAGTGTAGCTCCGCCCCCTCCTTTACAATGTCGAGTGTGGAATCACATCCCACACTCTGCCCACCTGACTGCGCCATGCGTCCCGCACTTCCAACCTGGTCAGCAACTTTTAACTTAAGTTTGTGAACTGCTGATGGAAAAAGAGCGGTGGCGCTGCCCTCTGCGTGAAGGCAGATGGATAATCGGCATAGATGGCATTAGCCTAAGACAGCAGGGAGGCAGAAAAGTGTGCACACATACTCAAGACTCAGAATCATGCCGTTTATGCGTCTACTGTGTGTTCTGGAAAAAACTTTTTTTTCCCCTTTCTTTTGTTTTATTTTTCAATCATTAAAAAAAAATTTAATTAGTGAAATATTTTGGTTTGCTGTTTCTTTCAGGGCTTGAAAAACAATTGGCTGAGAGTAATTCCACGTACCAAGTATGGCGCTTTTGCCCGCGGTGCAAAAGTAGTACTGTATACGAAAAAAAGTGGAGCCCATCTGAGAATCATCGATGGCGGATCTGGTTACCTTTGTGAGATGGAGCCGGTTGCTCACTTTGGACTCGGTATGTACAGAAGCCTCTATTTCATCATGATAGCTCTATACCTAGAGAAGCAGAGTCTTTCCGCTGACGCATCTGCGCTAGATCTCTTTGTGGGACTGTAAGAAATAACCAAGGAACAGACAAGGAGTGGGGTGTACCAAGCATCACATCCGTGGTTCAACACATCCCGCCACGTATTGGTGATATAACAGCATTAATAATGCCAGTATGTACTTAAAATTTAGATTAAAATCCTTTGAGATAGAAGGAAAATATAGGGGGACAATACACAGAGCTAGCGGGGGATTTATTTTTGGTAAAACACAGAGGACACGTGGACACCCGCTTAGGTTAGAGGAGAGGAGATTTCACACACAGAGATGGAAAGGTTTCTTCACATTAAGGACAATGAGCCTAATTCAAACCTGATCGCTCGCTAGGGTTTTTTTTGCAGTCCTGCGTTTGCATAGTCGCCGCCGATAGGGGAGTGTATTTTCAGTTTGCAAGTGTAGCAGAGCTGTACAAACAGATTTTGTGCAGTCTCTGAGCAGGGCCGTTTCTTGGGGCAGGCGGGCTCCCTGCTTCCCCCTCCTATTTCTCCCCTAGTAACCCGCTCGGGGGGCGGACTTTCACGGAATGACGCGGTTGCGTCGTTACGTCACGACGCAACCCGTCACTCCGCGAAACTCCCCCCCAAGCGGAGTACAAAGGGGGATCCAAGTTAGGAAGAGGGAAAGGCCGGCGCGAGGAGCGACTGGTGAGGAGGGCCAAAGAGCGGTAATCGCCTCTGTAAGTATTCTCTCTCTCTCTCTCTCTCAATGTGTAAAATGGGGACACCTGCCGTAATGTGTGAAATGGGGACTCTTGGCTGCCGTAGTTTGGGGATTTAATGTATCAAGGGCATTGCAGTGTGTGGCATAATATGGTGCAGGGGGCCTTACTGTGTGGGGCTTAATATGGTAGAATTTTTTTTTCCTGTGGTGGTCGTGATCTGTTGGAGCAGGGTCAAAAACTGGATTGTGAGGTAGTCTTTTCAGACGAGGCCACACCCCCTTGCCGGGTGCGCGCGCAAGTTGTTTTTTTTATCTAGGTGTGTGTGTGTGGGGGCCCATTTTTTATGTCATGGGGGGGCGCATTTTTAAATCTCGCACTGGGAGCCAAATTGGCTAGAAACAACCCTGTCTCTGAGTAGCCCAGGACTTACTCAGCCGCTGGGATCAACCTGTCCAGGACCGGAATTAACGTCAGGAACCCTCCCTGCAAACGCTTGGACACGCCTGCGTTTTCCCAACCCCTCCCAGAAAACGGTCAGTTGACACCCACAGACGCCTTCTTCCTGTCAATCTCCTTGCGAACGGCCGTGCGAATGGATTCTTCGCACAAACCTATTGCTGAGCGGCGATCCGTTTTGTACCCGTGCGACGCGCCTGCGCATTGCGGTGCATAAGCATGCACAGTTTAGACCTGATCGCCCGCTGTACGAAAACACAGCCTAGTGATCAGGTCTGATTAGGCCCAATATGTATTTGGAATTCCCTGCCTGAGAGTGTAGTAATGGCGGACTCGGACGGTACTTTTAAAAATGGGCTAGATAAGTACCTAATGGATAAGGATATACAGGGTTATGGTGGGTAAATCATGCACTACAGTAATAAAAAATAAAAAAAGAGGAATAGACATAACGGCCAAACATTCACCACACTTAAAATTAGTCTTAAAAATATTACAGTGTAGGAGATCACTAACAGGTTGAACTCGATGGACAAATTGTCTTTTTTCAACCTCAGGAACCATGTTACTATGTTACTATGTAATTACTGGTTTAGGACCCAGGTGACCTTTTGCGCATGCGCAGAGTGGCATGGGCCGGCTGGGGTGTACTGGGAGGGATCTCATTGGATCCCTCTCAGCTCCGGAATGTATTGCATTCCTCAATTTGGTACTTATGAAAATGCGACAAAAACTTAAAAAACAGGATTTTGAGCGTTCTGGACGCATTTTCGGCTTTAGTACATCCCGCCCAGGATGTTGAGTGTTACTCTTACAGTATATTTGTTATGTGAAATCACAGAGCTAGACATTGATAGGATGATTATCGAGCTTCTTGTTCATTTTGTATACTGTATGTTTTAATTTAAAAAATCACAAAGAGATTGTCATTACTCTGAGACAAATGCAGGATTTGTAGCAGAGGTGGTGGTGGTGGTGGTGGGGGTGCCCAAATGATTGATTTTAGAGCAAGTGTGCCAGAGCAGCGATGTTCCTGCGGGTGGAACATCGGGACAGTCTCCAGTAGTGGAGTGTCTATCATGGCTGCAGTGCACACAGGCCCTTGGATCCAGGGGGCCATGCACTGCATACCCAGACCCCGGACTGACTACGGTGAAGCGGCTACCTATGCTTTACCTGCGGCACCATCTTTTTAGTAATGTTTTCAATAAGAGGGCACCACACAGGAGCTACCAAAGACTCTGGCACAGGAAATTTGGAGCCGATTCAATTCGTAGGAGGCACATTTTATCAAGTCCTGAGGGGGGAGAGCAGGGGCCCACCACAAATAGATCCCCCAGTTCTTAATACAAATTGGAGACAAAACACATTCTCCCACCTCTTGATAAGATACCTGTCTCTTTATGCTGTTAGCTGCTCTCTAGTCCACTGCGCTGACTGTGCGCTCAGACCCACACATGCAGCCGGAATGGTAGGAGAATGTAGCACCTCCCTTATACTGAATGTTGTGGCTGCAGCTCTAGTAATATAGGGGGTAATACTGAGTTGATCGCAGCAAGTTTGTTAGCAATTGGGCAAAACCATGTGCACTGCGGGGGGGGGGGGGGGGGGGTAGACATAACATTTGCAGAGAGAGTTAGATTTGGGTGTATTATTTTGTTTCTGTGCAGGGTAAATACTGGCTGCTTTATTTTTACACTGCAATTTAGATATCAGTTTGAATACACCCCACCCAAATCTAACTCTCTCTGCACGTTATATCTGCCCCCCCCCCCCTGCAGTGCACTTGGTTTTGCCCAACTGCTAACAAATTTGCTGCTGCGATCAACACAGAATTAGACCCATAGTACAGTTTTATATATTACTACTACTGCTACTGTAGTATTGATATCAGCAATTGACCGCCGGGTTTCCAGACAACTGGAAACCTCCTCTGCGTTTCCCTAGTATAATAACTTAGGTGTTTTTTCGACCTACTCATTACAAGCTACACAATGCAATTGATGCTGCTGTTTGTTAGTGAGTCTACATAAAGTGTGATCATGATTTATTTATTATCTATTTATTTTATCAAATGTAAGATGCATCATTTGCATTTTCCAGTCTGTTAATTTAATGCTACCGACGATTAATCTGTTCCCAGTCACCGCACAACACATTTCCTATATACTCAGCAGTCACCAAAGGCAAGTCACACCTCTGTATAAGGATTATCTCCTATGAATAACATAGTTAGTCCTCCATTTATCAAACCTTGGAGAGTGATAAATTGCTTGGTGATAAAGTACCAGCCAATCAGCTCCCAACTGACATGATACAGGCTGTGTTTGAAAAATGACAGTTAGGAGCTAGTTGACTGGCACTTTATCATCATCATGCTATTTATCACTCTCTGAGGCTTGATAAATCTGGTCTTAATGTCTGCACACGTAGCTGGACCCTCTGGCAGCATTGAAGAGGTTAATGACCCCCCCCAGCACCAGCCGGCTGAGTAATGTCCTGAACATTTCAGCTTACAGGTCAGCACGCTGACTAGCAGTGAGATGACGGAGCTGCTTTGTGGCCAGTGTTGGCGTCACCAAGGAGTTAAAAGTCTGGCTAAGCTAAAAGGTTTGTTATTTTAGGAATTAAAACAAAAAAATAGCCTTTGATGGTCTTGGCAGCCTCTGAGCCTGCTCTGCTCCCCGTCTTTCATCTCATTCCTTTCTGCTTGTTTCATTAGTGGGGATGAATTCTCGGTAATTGGGAGACGGGGCGGCGAGGGATTTCGCAAGGCGCTGCCTGCACTAGTGCTTTATCTGCCGCCACTTACAGAGAAAGGTAAAATGTCATAGGCAGGGAAAAAACATAAAGAAAAAGGAAAGAATGGCAGCAGGTTGCAGCTGGAAGGAGCTGGGTTCCCCATTCACCAGGCAGGGAAGTAGAACAGCCACCTACACATTGGGCTTTAGTGTGGATGGAGTATTTACTAGAAAAATGCAAGTTCTCTGCTAACAATCCATTATTTACAGATATGTCTCCCCACATATTTGCTGCAAATGGTCTACACATGCAGCCGTATTGCAATTGAAACTAGTCGCGCCCACGTGCAGGGACATAACAAGGGTGGTGCAGATGGTGCTTGGCACATAGCACATTTGCCCTGTGAGTGCAATGACCCCCATGGTCCCCTTTGTATGCACCGCCACCAGTTGCTTTACACATAAAGGAACTTTCCCTTACTCTCCAAAATTAACGTGTAGGAAACTTTATAAGTTAATTTCTTTGGTGGGTTTATTTATTAATATTTGCATATTTATATTTCCCTGATTTTGTTAGTATAGCATATATCTACTATAAGTATATGATACCAATATCACTGTATTTCATATTTACATCTTCTTACAATGTCTTATGACTATGATACATACTGTACTGTACATCCCATCCTTGATGTAGACTTCTAACACAGGGCCCGATTCAGCATGAGTTATAGTTTTGCGACATTTCGCAAAACTACAACTTCTTTCTCTAGCATGCGGAAGGCTGCCCCACATGCTGGGTCCATCCCCCATAAACATACGAGCGCTTCGCCAAACAGCGATGCGCTCGCATCTTAAGGGTAGTCCCTAGGCTACGAAGGCAGTTGCCGATCCACCATGTTTTGGGTCGCAATGGCTGCATGTGACGCCATGCAGCCTCCTCGGCCTTTCTCACAAATGGTCCAAACATGCCTCCGTTGTCCGAGCCGCACCTCCCCAACGCCGCATTGCCACCCCCCACCGGGATTTAGATTGCGAGCGCGTGCAATCAGATGGATGGCTGTATCGTAAACTTATAACATTACCCCTCAGCATTTATGCCCAATTATCACCCCCAAACAAATGATTATCCAAGCTACTCTCTGCCCCTATTAATTTGGATAATCGGCATTGTACAATAGGTTTTTGGGTATAGAATGTGATGAGAACACTGTCAGACACTACTAAGAACACACTAAGTAGGTATAGGTAATACACATGCAGTTAGCCTGGCAATAGCGCTGTCTTTTAAAATGAATGTGAGCTCCTTGGTACACATAGAGGACAGTTGTGCTGAGCACCTTACCCTGCGGCTAATTGGCGTATTGTATGAGGACCAGTGGCGTGGCACAAGGACCCTGTGTCGCAATGCTAATCTCACCCTTCAATACACACATTGTCATGATGCACAGCTTCCAAAGAAATAATGCACTCACACTGATACACTATTACAAATGGAACAATTTCTCTAGAACAATAAAACATGAGTTCAAGATTGTCCCATTTTTGTTTGTGCACCACTATATATATATATATACTGTAAGCAAGCAAGAACGCAGCGGCACTCCGGGATTTGATAAAAGTATAGAAAAAACTTTATGGAAAAAACATCACATACAGCCAACGTTTCGGGGCCCATAGCCCCTTTGTCAAGACATTCACGCCTTGACAAAGGGGCTACGGGCCCCGAAACGTTGGCTTTATGTGACTTTTTTTTTTTCAATAAAGTTTTTTCTACACTTTCATCAAATCCCAGAGTGCCGCTGCGTTCTTGTTTGCTTATACTTTTATTAATTGTGGAGGGCACCCGGGTTTACCTACAGTCTGCAGCGAGTGCAGGGCACCTGTATTCAATATATATATATATATATATATGTATATCTCTTGCTATGGTGAGTGCTGAATTTTCTGTTTGTATATATTATATATGTTTATATATATATATATTTATACTGTGTATACACACACACACACTCCTTGCATCACATTTGTTAATATTTGTAACATAGACTTCTGTCATTAACTTGGGAAGATGGCTGTAAAGTTATATTGTTATTTTACTTCACTGCATGTCTGTGGTTAAATAGGCTGCATCTCTTATTTACTATACCTACTGGTTCATCTCCGATCACTTGTTCCATAATAGTTCTTCTAAACTCTATGTAAGAGGTCGCCAGGCTCTTTCTTACTCTCTACAGTAATTAACTTCTCGCCCAATTAACACCACGTTCTCAATGAAAGACAATTAAAAGCATCTTCTTATCTCATTGTGTGTGTCAGGGCATGGGTGTCGGGGGCGGAGCTATGCTCCATATCCTGGCACCTAGTTAAAAATATTTGGTTATGCCATGCCATCGATGGAGGGAAACCATCTGGTTCTCTCCCCATCGATGGCAAAAGTATTGTACATCGGCCAAAAACCATCGATGATTAGGAATCATGGATGGTCGATGGCCATCCCTACACGGGACACAGCGGCCCGCGGGAGGATCAGCATGACAGTCCCAAAAAAACAGGACTGTCCCACAAAAATGGGGACAGTTGGGAGGTACGGGTTAAAGGCATATGGGCTATTCCTTTGCAGCATTGCCAGAGATACACAGTTGTGGGGACAGAGAGCGACATGTACTAAGCAGTGATAAAAGTGGAGAAGTTGCCCATGGCAACCAATCAGCTGCTCCGTACAATTGTATAGTATGCAAATTAGAAATGTTACGTCAGTGCTGATTGGTTGCCAGGGGCAACTACTCCACTGGCTCACTTCTCCACCTTTATCACTGCTTAGTACATGTTCACCATAGTGGTGGAATCGTAGCCTATCCTGTCCTCAGCTGCAGTTTAGTTGATGTAGCGAATGAAGGTACTGTAGCAGGTGTTATATCACATTATATCATGTTACAGTGAACGCTGTGCTGAGTAGACCCGCGTTTGATTTAATCATCCTGCAACCAGTGAATAATTATGCACAGTGCACCTGCAATTTACTTTCAGTCTGTGCAAGCAATATCAGAAGCTTGGATAACTCTTACACCTTCTATTCAGACGTTTCTGCGACTTTCAGATTTATTGTTTTTGGCTGCATTATTTACACAGATTTTTCACATTCAAATATTCCATGGTTTAGTTATAAGAGTGCTGGGTATTGTTTTTGCAATTTTTTTTGGACAGACTTATTGTTATCCGGGGAACACAGATTTAATTAACTGTAAATAATGCATAAAGTTTTTTGCAGAAATTATTTTGCATATTTGCATTCTGCAGAATGTTTCCTGTTAGCTTCAAGTTAGTGAACCCTGTACTTATTTTAAACAGGTCTTGAGTCCAAAAGGTACATTTATTAAAGCTTCTAAAACAGAGAATTCAGATGCTGTCTATCATTTTCTAAAAGGCAGTAGAGAAATGATTGACTGCATCTGATTGGTTGCAATGGGCAACATCACCAATTCTCTGTTTTAGAAGCTTTAGTAAATTTACCCCCAAGACTGCTATTTAGACCAGGGGTCTTCAACCCGTGGTCCGCTGATCTGCTTTCCGTGGCCCTCTGCCTGCCAAGCACAGGTTCAAATGCACATTTATTTTGTCAATAGATTCGCTGGAGCACGCCGGAGCTCAGCATCGCGTCACGTGACTCCCTGTGCTGCACAGTGACGCCACACCCCCGGCGCACTGACAGCCTGCTGTATCAGCCCCCCTCGCGCTGACATCTCTTCCCGGCTGCTGTTTTCCACCTCCTCCATTTGTAGGCAATAGGACGCTGATGGATCTGGAGAGACAGGGGGGCTGGGTTTGCTTCTCCCACTGAAGCAAACCCAGTCTTCCTGGGTGTATGAAGCTTAAAAGGAGAAGCCAATGAGGACCTTTCTGATGGCCATCTTTACAGCAGCTCCACAGTGTGGGGGGATCACCGCTATCAACGCAGCATCAATACTTCACCTCATGTATGTTGGGCTAAAGAATTATTACTTGTAAGTTATAGTGTTCACTGGAGCTGTAGGCAATTTAGTGCTGCCAAAATAAACTATTTCTCCTATTTAGAACTCCTGGTGCCCCTTTAGCTTGAATTCTGGTAGCACACAGTGTACTCTATAATAGTCTGTGTATCTGGCACTGTGTGGACATATTTGTATCTGGCACAGTTGGGGCATATCTGGCATGTGGGGGCAAATCTGGCACCATGGGGGCATATGTGTATCTGGCACTGTGGGGGCATATCTGCACTGTGGAGACAAATCTGTCACTGTGGGCGCATATGTGTATCTGGCACTATGGGGGCATATGTGTATCTGGCACTGTGTGGGCATATGTGTATCTGGCACTGTGGGGGCATATGTGTATCTGGCACTGCACTACTGGAGGCATATGTGTATCTGGCACTATTGGGGCATATGTGTATCTGGCACTGCACTCTTGGGGTCATATGTGTATCTGGCCCCCATATGTGTATCACGCCCCCATTTCCATTGGTCATGCCCCCTTTGGCTACACCAATTTTGGCGCGCACACAGTACCATTAACAAATTTTTTCTACTTGCACCACTGTATGTATGTATAAATATATATATATATATATATAGGGTTAATTTTTTATTGGCCCATTTGTGATCATATCTCTCTCTCATAATCACACATGAGATCATTTACCTTTAACCTGGGTCAGCTGCTGTTTAGGTGTGTTGATGACTGTCTCACTTTGAAAGCCAGAAGTCAGTTGGCAGGTGAGCTTTAAACTTTGCACATCAGGACACAGATCTAATGGGATCTGAATGAGGATCAGAGAGCAGGGCTAGCCAAGCACTCTCTCCCTGCTTGCCACCCACCCCTCTCCATGCCGCCCACGGCGTGCCACAAGACTAGGCCCTCCCTGACTCGTTGGCATACCCCATGAGCTGTGCCCCCCCATGCACAAGGACATGCCACTGCTGCTTCCCGGCCCCAGTCCATCCTTGTACCCCGGGCTAGATGCCGCAGTTGCACCTGAACTTGTCGCGCACAGTGAATATGCACGAGTCAGAATAGCAATTCATTTTGTCTATTAGTCCACTACATCCCCCAAGATACCCGCAAAAAGGTTCTCTTGCATTTGTTTGCATTAAACCAAAGTGTCTGGCGCTATATATATGTACTGAATCTCTATAAAAAGAGAGAGAGGACAACCTATATTCGGCTGCCTTCCCAATGTGGACCTGGAATCCACCCAAAATGCAATATGCAAACAAGAAAAAATAAGTTAAAGCGCACAAAAATATGAGGTAACCGACTGCTGTTTTGATGCAAATTGTTGATTTATTACTAATTATATTTAAAATCTTAAAAAGCACATAATAAAACAAAGGTAATTACCATAAGACCAATAAACATTAATTGGGTTAATACCACATATTTCTCTGACGTCCTAGTGGATGCTGGGAACTCCGTAAGGACCATGGGGAATAGACGGGCTCCGCAGGAGACTGGGCACTCTAAAAGAAAGATTAGGTACTATCTGGTGTGCACTGGCTCCTCCCTCTATGCCCCTCCTCCAGACCTCAGTTAGATTTCTGTGCCCGGCCGAGCTGGATGCACACTAGGGGCTCTCCTGAGCTCCTAGAAAGAAAGTATATGTTAGGTTTTTTATTTTACAGTGGGACCTGCTGGCAACAGGCTCACTGCAACGAGGGACTAAGGGGAGAAGAAGCGAACCTACCTGCTTGCAGCTAGCTTGGGCTTCTTAGGCTACTGGACACCATTAGCTCCAGAGGGATCGACCGCAGGACCCGTCCTTGGTGTTCGTTCCCGGAGCCGCGCCGCCGTCCCCCTTACAGAGCCAGAAGCATGTAGATGGTCCGGAAAATCGGCGGCAGAAGACTTCTGTCTTCACCAAGGTAGCGCACAGCACTGCAGCTGTGCGCCATTGCTCCTCATACACACTTCACACTCCGGTCACTGAGGGTGCAGGGCGCTGTGGGCGGGCGCCCTGAGCAGCAATAAAAACACCTTGGCTGGCAAAATAATCACAATATATAGCCCCAGAGGCTATATATGTGATAATTACCCCTGCCAGAATCCATAAAAAAGCGGGAGAAAAGTCCGCGAAAAAGGGGCGGAGCTATCTCCCTCGGCACACTGGCGCCATTTTCTCTTCACAGTGTAGCTGGAAGACAGCTCCCCAGGCTCTCCCCTGTAGTTTTCAGGCTCAAAGGGTTAAAAAGAGAGGGGGGGCATTAAATTTAGGCGCAATATTGTTTATACAAGCAGCTATTGGGGAAAATTCACTCAGTGATAGTGTTTATCCCTACATTATATAGCGCTCTGGTGTGTGCTGGCATACTCTCTCTCTCTGTCTCCCCAAAGGGCTGTGTGGGGTCCTGTCCTCAGTCAGAGCATTCCCTGTGTGTGTGTGGTGTGTCGGTATGGCTGTGTCGACATGTTTGATGAGGAGGCTTATGTGGAGGGGGAGCAGATGCCGATAAATGGGATGTCGCCCCCTGTGGGCCGACACCAGAGTGGATGGATAGGTGGAAGGTATTAACCGACAGTGTCAACTCCTTACATAAAAGGCTGGATGACGTAACAGCTATGGGACAGCCGGCTTCTCAGCCCGCGCCTGCCCAGGCGTCTCAAAGGCCATCAGGGGCTCAAAAACGCCCGCTCCCTCAGATGGCAGACACAGATGTCGACACGGAGTTTGACTCCAGTGTCGACGAGGTTGAGACATATACACAATCCACTAGGAACATCCGTTACATGATCCCGGCAATAAAAAATGTGTTACACATTTCTGACATTAACCCAAGTACCACTAAAAAAGGGTTTTATGTTTGGGGAGAAAAAGCAGGCAGTGTTTTGTTCCCCCATCAAATGAGTGAATGAAGTGTAAAAAAGCGTGGGTTCCCCCGATAAGAAACTGGTAATTTCTAAAAAGTTACTGATGGCGTACCTTTTCCCGCCAGAGAATAAGTTACGCTGGGAGATATCCCCTAGGGTGGAAAAGGCGCTCACACATTTGTCAAAAAAGGTGGCACTGCCGTCTTAGGATACGGCCACTTTGAAGGTACCTGCTGATAAAAAGCAGGAGGCTATCCTGAAGTCTGTATTTACACACTCAGGTACTAGACTGAGACCTGCAGATAGTGCTGCTGCAGCGTGGTCTGTAACCCTGTCAAACAGGGATACTATTTTGCGAACATAAGTCGTCATCTTATATATGAGGGATGCACAGAGGGATATTTTGCCGGCTGGCATCCAGAATTAATGCAATGGCCATTCTGTCAGGGGGGTATAGAGACCCGACACTGGACAGGTGATGCTGACTTTAAAAGGCACATAGAGCCTTATAAGGGTGAGGAATTGTTTGGGGATGGTCTCTGGGACCTCGTATCCACAGCAACAGCTGGGAAGAAGAAATTTTACCTCAGGTTTCCTCACAGCCTAAGAAAGCACTGTATTATCAGGTACAGTCCTTTCGGCTTCAGAAAAGCAAGCGGGTCAAAGGCGCTTCCTTTCTGCACAGAGACGAGGGAAGAGGGAAAAAGCTGCACCAGTCAGCCAGTTCCCAGAATCAAAATTCTTCCCCCGCTTCCTCTGAGTCCACCGCATGACGCGGGGGCTCCACAGGCGTAGCCAGGTACGGTGGGGGGCCGCCTCAAAAATTTCAGCGATCAGTGGGCTCGCTCACAGGTGGATCCCTGGATCCTTCAAGTAGTATCTCAGGGGTACAGGTTGGAATTCGAGGCGTCTCCCCCCCGCCGTTTCCTCAAATCTGCCTTGCCGACAACTCCTTCAGGCAGGGAGGCTGTGCTAGAGGCAAATTCACAAGCTGTATTCCCAGCAGGTGATAGTCAAGGTGCCCCTACTTCAACAAGGACGGGGTTACTATTCCACACTGTTTGTGGTACCGAAACCGGACGGTTC
Source organism: Pseudophryne corroboree (assembly GCF_028390025.1). NCBI lineage: Eukaryota > Metazoa > Chordata > Amphibia > Anura > Myobatrachidae > Pseudophryne > Pseudophryne corroboree. The sequence goes on from NC_086446.1 coordinate 745,863,737, forward strand.
GGTGAGACCCATTTTAAATTTGAAATCCTTGTACACATACATAAAAAAATTCAAGTTCAAGATGGAATCGCTCAGGGCGGTTATTGCAAGCCTGGAGGAGGGGGATTACATGGTATCCCTGGACATCAAGGATGCTTACCTACATGTCCCCATTTAGCATCCTCGCCAGGAGTACCTCAGATTGTGGTACAGGATTGCCATTACCAATTCCAAACACTGCCGTTTGGACTGTCCACGGCACCGAGGGTCTTTACCAAGGTAATGGCAGAAATGATGATACTCCTTCGAAAAAAGGGAGTTTTTAATTATCCCGTACTTGGACGATCTCCTTATAAAGGCGAGGTCCATGGAGCAGTTGGTGGTCGGAGTAGCACTATCTCGGGAAGTGCTACAACAGCACGGATGGATTCTATACATTCCAAAGTCACAGCTGGTTCCTACCACGCGCCTGCTGTTCCTGGGGATGGTTCTGGACACAGAACAGATAAAAAGTGTTTCTCCCGCAGGAGAAAGCCAAGGAGCTGTCATCTCTAGTCAGAGACCTCCTGAAACCAAAACAGGTATCGGTGCATCACTGCACACGAGTCCTGGGAAAAATGGTAGCTTCTTACGAAGCAAAATTCCATTCGGCAGGTTCCATGCAAGAACCTTTCAGTGGGACCTCTTGGACAAGTGGTCGGAATCGCATCTTCAGATGCATCGGCTAATAACCCTGTCTCCAAGGACCAGGGTATCTCTACTGTGGTGGCTGCAGAGTGCTGATCTTCAAGAGGGCCTGCAGATTCGGCATACAGGACTGGGTCCTGGTAACCACGGATGCCAGCCTTCGAGGCTGGGGGGCAGTCACACAGGGAAGAAATTTCCAAGGACTTTGGTCAAGTCAGGAGTCGTCCCTACACATAAATATTCTGGAACTGAGGGCCATTTACAATGCCCTAAGTCTGGCAAGGCCTCTGCTTCAAAACCAGCCGGTACTGATCCAATCAGACAACATCACGGCAGTCGCCCATGTAAACCGACAGGGCGGCACAAGAAGCAGGATGGCGATGGCAGAAGCCACAAGGATTCTCCGATGGGCGGAAAATCACGTCTTAGCACTGTCAGCAGTGTTCATTCCGGGAGTGGACAACTGGGAAGCAGACTTCCTCAGCAGACACGACCGACACCCGGGAGAGTGGGGACTTCATCCAGAAGTCTTCCAACTGTTGGTAAACCGTTGGGAAAGGCCACAGGTGGACATGATGGCGTCCCGCCTAAACAAAAAACTAGATATTGCGCCAGGTCAAGGGACCCTCAGGCAATAGCTGTGGACGCTCTAGTGACACCGTGGGTGTACCAGTCGGTTTATGTATTCCCTCCTCTGCCTCTCATACCAAAGGTACTGAGAATAATAAGAAAACGAGGAGTAAGAACGATACTCGTGGTTCCGGATGGGCCAAGAAGAGCTTGGTACCCAGAACTTCAAGAAATAATATCAGAGGACCCATGGCCTCTACCGCTCAGACAGGATCTGCTACAGCAGGGGCCCTGTCTGTTCCAAGACTTACCGCGGCTGCGTTGGACGGCATGGCGGTTGAATTCCGGATCCTAAATCAAAAGGGCATTCCGGAGGAAGTCATTCCTACGCTGATAAAAGCCAGGAAAGAAGTAACCGCAAACCATTATCACCGTATTTGGCGAAAATATGTTGCGTGGTGTGAGGCCAGGAAGGCCCCAACAGAGGAATTTCAGCTGGGTCGTTTTCTGCACTTCCTACAGTCAGGAGTGACTATGGGCCTAAATTTGGGTTCCATTAAGGTCCAGATTTCGGCTCTGTCGATTTTCTTCCAGAAAGAACTGGCTTCACTGCCTGGAGTTCAGACATTTGTAAAGGGAGTGCTACATATTCAGCCCCTTTTTTGTGCCTTCTGTGGCACCTTGGGATCTCAACGTGGTGTTGAGTTTCTTAAAATCACATTGGTTTGAGCCACTTAAAACTGTGGATTTGAAATATCTCACGTGGAAAGTGGTCATGTTATTGGCCTTGGCTTCGGCCAGGCGTGTGTGAGAATTGGCGGCTTTGTCATGTAAAAGCCCTTATCTGATTTTCCATATGGATAGGGCAGAATTGAGGACTCGTCCCCAGTTTCTCCCTAAGGTGGTATCAGCTTTTCACTTGAACCAACCTATTGTAGTGCCTGTGGCTACTAGGGACTTGGAAGATTCCAAGTTACTGGACGTAGTCAATTATTTTCCAGGACGGCTGGAGTCAGGAAAACTGACTCGTTTTTTATCCTGTAGGCACCCAACAAAATAGGTGCTCCTGCTTCTAAGCAGACTATTGCTCGCTGAATTTGTAGCACAATTGAGCTGGAGCATTCTGCGGCTGGATTGCCGCATCCTAAATCAGTAACAGCCCATTCCACGAGGAAAGTGGGCTCATCTTGGGCGGCTGCCCGAGGGGTCTCGGCTTTACAACTTTGCCGAGCTGCAACTTGGTCAGGGGCAAACACGTTTGCTAAATTCTACAAATTTGATACCCTGGCTGAGGAGGACCTGGAGTTCTCTCATTCGGTGCTGCAGGGTCATCCGCACTCTCCCGCCCGTTTGGGAGCTTTGGTATAATCCCCATGGTCCTTACGGAGTTCCCAGCATCCACTAGGACGTCAGAGAAAATAAGATTTTACTCACCGGTAAATCTATTTCTCGTAGTCCGTAGTGGATGCTGGGCGCCCATCCCAAGTGCGGATTGTCTGCAATCCTTGTATATAGTTATTGCCTAACTAAAGGGTTATTGTTGAGCCATCAGTTGAGAGGCTCAGTTATATTTCATACTGTTAACTGGGTATAGTATCACGAGTTATACGGTGTGATTGGTGTGGCTGGTATGAGTCTTACCCGGGATTCAAAATCCTTCCTTATTGTGTCAGCTCTTCCGGGCACAGTATCCTAACTGAGGTCTGGAGGAGGGGCATAGAGGGAGGAGCCAGTGCACACCAGATAGTACCTAATCTTTCTTTTAGAGTGCCCAGTCTCCTGCGGAGCCCGTCTATTCCCCATGGTCCTTACGGAGTTCCCAGCATCCACTACGGACTACGAGAAATAGATTTACCGGTGAGTAAAATCTTATTATTAGTAATAGCTCCACACAGACTGATGCTTTGGTTAGTGAATGGCTCCTTCTAAAGATGACTTAATGCATGCACCCATCTAATTTAGAACAGAAATGTATGGATCTCCTTCAGCTGATATGATCCAATTCCCAGCACATATGTAAACAGAATATGATTAGTTTTAGTCCCAAACATTAGCTGTTAGTTGTGCAAAAGGTAAATCACAAGGATGAAAACTTGATTGCATGCACTTATATAATTTCGGGAAATTGCAAGATAGTTCTCCTTCAGCTGGTTAATTTGATTTCATGCACACATGTGAACACAGTATTAACTCCAAGCCGGCTGAATACTGATTTATGTAAAGATAATCACAAAGATTAAATGTGAACACACACCGCTCAAGAGATAGGTGCTGTCTGTTTGTAATGGTATAGTTTATACTTCACCCATTGGTAGTATCAGGAGCATTTCTCCGCCCACAAGGATGGCGGTTTCATCAGAGGATGATAGGCTCATCACCATGGTCTCTTTTTATCCCCTCAAAGGGCTCCCAATTGGATAATTCGTGTTAACTCTTAAACTCCCTTAATTAGGATGCATTCCCATTCTGTTCTATCAGTGTTGTTTTATAACCACAGCATATAGTTAATAAATGAATCATTAGCTCATTAATATGTCCTTACTCACATTTACACAGTACAAAACAATGATATTATATTATTGAGGTGCCTGTCTACTATTCAATTCAAAGGAAGAGATAATAAAGAAGATATATATTCTATACTTCAACAATCATTAAATACTAAATAAACAAAAACAAATATGTACAAGTATATGCATATTCAAACAAACACACATACACATGTACATATAAACAACATGTAGGTATGAGAAAATTTAATTCATGTTATCCTATCTTCTCAGATTTCAATTCATTTTCCATGTATATATTAATATTACGACTACAAACTTGTTTGGCAGATTTTTTTATATGTATATGTATAAAACAGTATTATTAAAATAATAAAATAATAAATAAATAATAGGATCAAATAAACACACATATTTAGAGATCGGACAGGTCAGGATGTATAAAGGAATGTTTATAGAGAAAACAGGCATATATTCAGTTATCCTATGGGAAGAGACAGAGATCATATATAGAGACAGAAATTCAAATTTAATATTCAATATTTGTTATTCGATATTCAATATTTAGTATTCAATAATTAATTAATAATGAGTCAACAATTAATCTTTATTAATTAATCAGGGGGAGGGAACAAGGGAAAACAGACAGATGGACATCATCCCTTCAGTTTTCCTTCTCATAGGGAGACAATAATAGTATATTTTATACCTAATCGTTATACGTACTCATTATTTTCATATGTATATATATATATATATATATGTTTATATTATGTAATTATTCTATTTAGATTAATTGATGTCATCTTTAGTTTTAAAGTCTATAAAAAAACAAATGTTCAATTCAGAAGAGGCATCATAATTCCTATATATTATTTAGTTCAATATTCTCGTTAAGCCCTAGAGGTTCCAGTGTCTTTAGTCGGAATATCCAGTAGGCTTCCCTTCTGCATAGCAGATTGAACTTATCACCCCCTCTTTCAGTCATTCTGACTTGTTCAATCACACATATGGTAATGTTCTTTAATTCCCCTTGTTGACAGTAATTTGTATGTCTAGATACACTGTGTAGCAAACTTTTCTTCAAAATGTTACGTCTGTGTTCCAAAAAACGTGTTTTAAATTTTCTAATGGTGCGACCAACATATTGTCGGCCGCATTCACAAGTAAGTAAATATACAACATAAGAAGATTCGCAATTGGTGAAATTTTCTATAGAGTATATTTCTCCTGTGATGGTTGACTTATTACTGGTTACTTTCCTAGAGCCAACATAATTACAAGTAAGACACTTATTTTTAGCACATTTGAAGAAGCCCTTTGGTCTTTCTAATCTCCAATCTTTAATACCCATACTCCTTTCTATTTTATTAATCTCTTGTTTGAGTTTCCTCTTCCCAAACATACTGGGGGCTAATTTTGATTGCAAAGTATCCGACTTCCTATATACCACTTTAAAATTAGTATTAGACCATACATTCAAGAGAGTATCTACTTTCAATATGGTTGAGTTCTGGTTTATGATTCTCCTTATGTCCGCAGCATGAGTATTATACTGTGTCACAAAAACTAATGTGTCCCTGATAGAGTCTTCTTTTTCTTCCTCCCCCTCATCTTTACTTTTAATCCTATTAATATTTTTATTTATATTTTTATTTTTATTACTATATTTATTTTTATTTTTATATTTTACAAGTAATGCGCATCTATCTTTCTTATTGGTATCCTCTAACGCATTCTTCAGGATATGAGAAGGGTAACCTTGGTCCTCAAAAGCTTCATATACTAGTTTTACCTGTTCTTGATAGGTATCTTGTCTACAACAGTTTCTTTTAATCATATAAAATTGGCTTTTGGGGACATTATCCCGCCAGGCAAGCAGATGACTACTGTCGTACCTCAGAAAGTTGTTTGCATCAACTGGCTTAAAAAAAGTTTTAGTTTCTATATTTTCGGCCCTAGACAGGAGCGCAATATCCAAAAAAGTAATAAAGTGAGGGTGTGCCAAGTGTGTAAATTTTAAACCAAATTATTACAATTCAGGTGATTAACAAATAAAGTGATAGAGGTTAAATCCCCATCCCAAATAAAGAATAAATCATCAATGTACCGCTTATAAAGGACCAGGTTCGCCCCGAAGTCAGCACCCCAAATGAGCGCATCTTCAAGTGCACCCATATAGAGGTTAGCATAACTCGGGGCGAACCTGGTCCCCATAGCGGTACCCCGTGTCTGTAAATAAAATTGTTTATTAAATGTAAAGTAGTTGTGTTCCAATATATATTTTATTGAGGCCACTATAAACATCCTCAGTTTTTCTTCTAAGGATGGATCTTTATCTAACACCTGAGTGATTACCTCCAATCCCTTCTCATGGGGTATATTGGAGTAAAGCGATTCTACATCGCATGTAAGGAAATGATACGATTTTTTCCATCTTATTTCTTTAATGATATTTAAAAATTGTGTCGTATCTCTAGTATATGATTCCAATTTAGTGACATACTTTTGTAAATGTGCATCAACAAAATGTGACAAATTAGAAGTGATAGTGTTTGCATTGTTGCTGCCAAGAAAAACCCATTCGGCATCTGCCAAGAGATGGCTGAGAATTGCACATGCATTTGTAAAGACGTGTACACAGTCAGTATGCGACACATGCACAGTATTCGATAAATTGCATACCATAGCTGCATTCGGCCTGCGTGCCACCCAGGATCAGGCCCCTACATCTCATGCATGGATCATTATGAAATATTTAAAATGCAATTTAATGGAATATATTGAATTTATTTCACAGCAAAAATTTCATTGTCTCTATAGTCTTAGGGAAACGCTTGGCTTTATTTTTATACTTGGGTAATATACTGTAGTTAAAATCGAAGTTCATACTGTGCAGACCTGATATAGTCTAGCAATCCTAACTGCAGGAAAATGCTCTTAAATAGAGGATCTTGATCCCATTGAGAGAACTTAATGGTCCTGATCTTAATTAAGTTAAACACTGTTTTACTGTTCATTAAATTTATATCCTTTCTGAGAAAAAAAAAAATCTATATTTTTTTAGGAAGTGTTGTCAGCGCTGTAATAATTCATAATACTTATCACTTTAAGCCCAAGAGTTTACTTTTGTGATTAAAGTCCTTCTAACATTTTGCCAGAGCCTTCTATAACTACACAATAGGTGGACAATGGTCTGCTAGGGTCTATAGGTGATCATTCTGTCGGACCTATTCGGAAATGTTTTTCCAAGCAAATCTGTTTTACATTGTAGTCTGGGTGTGATTCCGAGATGTGCGCGGTGGTGCGATGCTTTGGGAATGCATACGCAGTTACAATGTTTCTGACGTCTCACTGCATTTTATTATAAATTTTTTTTAGGCCCAGTAGGTTAGGGATAGCCATCGGAAGGGCACCATCACCTGTTAACCATTTGATGGCTTAACCATCGCTGGTAGGCTAACGTCCAGTGAGCTCTCGTACAGGCACCTTTCTGGTATACACAGCAGGAGTGACATCAGCAGCCATTGGAAAGAAGTATGTGATGGTGGCAAATGTAGCATCCTGGGAATCAAATAGCAAAACCATTTCCATCAGATCAGTGGCTGCCAACCATCAGTTTTTGATGGCCATTCCTAAATTGGATCAGTTGGCTTTCTGTTGCCGTTTTGGATAGATTCGCCTTTCAAACCTGGGCGTTACATCTCTGAGTGCTCCCTAATGTTAGTCCACCGAGAGGTCAAAACCTTAGTTCAGTGGTATTGATACTTAGCTGAAAGCGTGGTTGTGAGTGTCTGCCATTCAGATCCCTTTCCCTCTTTTTAGTCCCGACCCACGAGATACCTATCCCCATTCACTTGAGTAACATATGTTGTAAGAAAAAAAATAACATGGTTTTATTCAATTGCCTGTGATGTGTTGCCCAGGATCAGGGTTGGCTGGTATAAACCACCTTGGTTTAAACCAAATGTTTTTTTTTTTTTTAACATTTTTTTTATTGTGCTGTGACTACAGGCACAGTGCTGTGACTTCTTAAAAAAGCCTATTATAAGGGAATCCCCTGGTATTATTCCACATTCTTGTTCCTTGTGATCTTCATTTGAGTGAGCTGAACCAATGCAGTAAATTTACACACACACACAACAGAGATATAGGGATGGTGAGAGGGTGAACCAGATCAGAGAGGTACTAAATTTGCCTAGCATCAGCTTAGACTCAATACACTCCTTCACTAACAATGCTATAAGACAGGAGAAAACCACAACTAACAGTCTCAATCTTAAAGGGTAAACAACTCCAAAACATTAAAAAGGCAATACACAGAGAAACATCTCATGGTTAATCTCCTTCATGTTTATTTCAATGCAAAACCTTCAGTCCTATTCAGATGTCTCTGAGTGTACTTTGTATGTTTTATTATGTTTAGTCTATCTACTTATATTCAGATATAATAGGAATAATAAGCAGTAAAAAATGGTTTTATTGAAAGATGTATGATGAATCATATCAAAGCTTAATAATTTTGGTTTGTTAATGTTAGAAAGCATTAAAACATGGTGGATTAAGGTTTCTAATATATAGCAATGTTTCACAGTATGAATATAATGAGCAGGTTCGCACATTTTTAAATTAAAACATTAATGTAAAATAAAAAACTGGTTTAATAAAAAAAAAAGTTTTTTTCTTTTTCCATCTCTTCCCAGGATAAACTGAGACATTAATAGAAATATATTTTTACTGATGTTCCCGACTGGGTACGAGGACACATTCTGTGATATTAGCCCTGTAGTTATTCTATTTGCATCATATCTATAATTATGTTCCAACGATATTTTAAAAAAAAAAGTTTAAAAAATAAATTGTACCCTGCGACTTTCCAGTGTTAGAGAATATTTTTATTCCAGTGATGTGAAGTTCTCCTCTTTCGGCAAATTGACTTGGAACTGAAACTGAGAGAGCGATAAAAGTGTAAACAAGCTGAGGAACTGGATTTATGTCCCCACTGCAAATCCATAAAAACTCAAAGAATAACACAATATTATAATGTATTGGAAAATAATTGTGCACAGGTTCTCCTATTCAGCACTGAAATAAAACCCCATATGATGACTGGTTTTTAATAAGTCATAAAACAGGAATGGACTATTTTTATAACGTCGGTAATGCTTCAGGCAGTAACTGTGAGGCTTTCAGAGTGAGAGTCTGTCCAGCGATAATCAGCTCTTGCCCTCACATCCAGCAGCATATTGATTTGATTTCCTTCCTCTGTCGTTCTCTTCTCTAGGAAAGGATGAAGCCAGCAGCTTGGAGGTGACTTGGCCTGACGGCAGGATTTTCACCCGCGGCATTGCTGAAGGGGAAATGAACTCTGTCCTGGAAATCACATACCCCCTGGATGAAGACAGTGTAACTAAACCCACGGCTATTGAGGTAGTCATAATCTTTCTGCTCTTTTTATTGCTTGAACAGAAAATGGGTTCATCTTTATCTGTGACCCTGTTTTTATTGTTTATAAATTATTATTTTGATAAGTATATTGACCCTGTAGAATAATTCAACAGTTTCTAGTACGGTCTAAGGAAACTATTTAAATCTTTTATTTCTTGTTCATAATCCCCCATTTGATAGATGATTGGTGCCAACTATTTTTTATTATTTTCCTGCAATAGATCCTTCAAGAAATATAGAAGAAAAAAGTTATTTGATAGGCAATTGTCATCTAAACTCCCCAGGTTGGATCATTGTGGCTACACTTATATCACTGCCCTAACATCACCATTCGTTTTCTTTTTATTTGGGGGATATTTATTAATTTAATCTCCTAAATGCTTTGTAATATACTTGCATAGGAGATAATTACTCCTGTGGCTGCTTGGCCTCTTCCAGCTATGCTATCGCCGACACAACTGGTCTCCCTCTTCCAACTATGTTATTGGCGACAAAACTGGTCTCCCACTTCCAGCTATGCTATCGCCGACACAACTGGTCTCCAACTTCCAGTTATGCTATAGTCGACACAGCTGGTCTCCCACTTCCAGCTATGCTATAGTCGACACATCTGGTCTCCCACTTCCAGCGATACTATAGTCGACACAACTGGTCTCCCTCTTCCACCTATGTTATAGTCGACTCAACTGATCTCCCACTTCCAGCTATGCTATAGTCGACACAGCTGGTCTCCCTCTTCCAGCTATGTTATAATCGACACATCTGGTCTCCCACTTCCAGCGATGCTATAGTCGATACAACTGGTCTCCCTCTTCCACCTATGTTATAGTCGACTCAACTGGTCTCCCTCTTCCAGCTATGTTATAGTTGACTCAACTGGTCTCCCTCTTCCAGCTACAGTATGTTATAGTCGACTCAACTGGTCTCCCTCTTCCAGCATGAGATACCACTATCAATTTATTGAAGGATCCAGACCCAGCATGCTCTACTGTACTGTGCATGAGTGGCTGTTGAACCACACATGTGCACCGTATAGGCTGCCAGGGAGGAATCCAAAGATCCCTCTCTGATACAAAGATAGCCTAACGCCGTCAGACAGCCAAGCAGCCCCTATAGAAACCTATAGGGCAGCCTTGGAAGAAATGAACAGTTACGAACAAGAGGAGATGTGGGTATAGACAGTTGCTGAGTAGGAGAGAGCTGTAACTGCAGTGTGAGAGAAGAGGGCTGCGAGAACAGTATGGAAGAGGGCCCTGCTCCAAGGAGTTCACAATCCAGGGGGAGGCAGGAAACAGACAGGTGACATGAGGTGTGAGCAAGCGGAAGGTAGCCTGATGGCAGGATGTAAGTGAGGCATAGATGGCCAAGGCATGAATCAGGGGGTTAGAAGCAGCGGCAGCTCCTACCTGTTTTACCTAGGGGGCTGCCGCTACACATGCCCAGAGGGGAGAAGGAGGAGGCGAAGAGTCCCGGCACCTGTGCAATGGATCAGGAACGAGCGGCATCTTGACTGCCCATGCGCAAAAAACTGGCTTCTGCGGACTGCATCAGCCGCAGCCCATAAATGCTGGCTAGGGTTGGCGATCAGGCAGGGAGTTGCTTCCTACTGGAAGCACGCTTTCTGCTAATCACAGCCCGGTCTGGCAGTCCCAGAGGAAGGAAACCCCTCCCTATTTGACTGCCTGTCCTGCGGATGACTGGCAGGTAGCATTTCCTATAGGAAGTCAATGCCAGTCATAGTAAAGCCAGTGCAGTCACAGACTGCAACTGGCTCTGCTGAGCTCACTGAGGTGGCGGATTTTACTGGGGGTGCTACAGCCCATAGGTAAAATCCGCCACTGGTTGGAAGAGCGGCCTCAATATTAAGTTATGTGGAAGGGTATGCGTTGATGAACAGGTGGGCTTTAACTTTTCAGTGCCTGTTTGAAGCTTTTGCAAGGTCGGAGAGAGTCTAATAGTGAGGGAGCTTGCTCCAGTAAAGGTGGGCAACAAGGGAAAAATCTTGGATTTGCACATGGGATGCAGTGACCAGGGTAGAAGAGAGGCATTGGTCACTGACCAACGGGAGAGGGCGGAAGGGAGTATGTAAGGAGATAAGGTCAGAGATGTAGGGAGCCCAGGAGTTAGAGGGCCTTGTATGTGAGGGTGAGTAGTTTGAAGAGGATTTTGTTGAGGAATGTCAATTCTAGCAAATGTTCATTTTACACCAAGTAGATTTGAGTTTGTGAAGGAAAGGGTACTGGAATGAACGTGCAGTGCAGGCTTTCTGTGCTTGCACTTAGCACAGAGGTCAGGCAGATGATTTTTCACAGGTAATCACTTGCCTGAATAAAGCTGGGGAATAAATTTCTTTTTCATGAGAAAAAAAAAGATGGTAATTAACTTTTACATGATTTATCTTTTTCCAACAGTGCGGCCAAGGCTTTTCGATGAACGACAACGGGCATTGTGGAGGTAAGTGTTGCTAAGTGTATGTCATTACCTAAGTAGATTTGCTGCCTGGGTACCCAGCAAGCTAAGGTTTGGCATAAAATGCCCCAAAATGGATCTGTTTTCCTTAATTGCACCTTTGAGAACAAATGACAAATCTGCATAAAACATACATTACAGTATGGTACATTCCAGGTCACAGGGCTTTGGGCTTGTTTTTGTTTATGTGAGAGAATAAATGTCCATAATTATTTAGACCTATGACTGCTTAAATTACCCCCTTATTATTCCCTTATTTACAACAGTATAGGTTTTGTTGTGGTTTTTTTTGTGTACTATGGGGTATATTTACTAAGGTCCCGATTTTGACCGAGATGATGTTTTTTCTTCAAAGTGTCATCTCGGGAATTTACTAAACTCAAATCACGGCAGTGATGAGGGCATTCGTATTATTTTGGAAGTCCTAGGAAAAAATTACGAATCAATACACCATCGGTCAAATACGCCTGGAATTTGGTAGAAATCGGTCATTTACTAAAAAGTGCAAATCACAAACACTGCCGACAATAGCCAAACACTGCCGTGATAAAATACAAATCGTGAAAAAGTGCTAAAAAAAACCAGACCTGCTTTTTTTTACCGTGTTCGGATAGGCATGCACGGATCCATGAGATCTGTGCATGTTTTTCAGTGGGAAGGGGTGGGAAAGTTTTATTTTTTGTAAAAAAAAATGCGTGGGGTACCCCCCTCCTAAGCCAAACCAGCCTCGGGCTCTTTGAGCCGGCCCTGGTTGAAAAAATATGGGGGGAAAAATGACAGGGGTTCCCCCATATTTAAACAACCAGCACCGGGCTCTGCGCCTGGTCCTGGTTCCAAAAATACGGGGGACAAAAAGCGTAGGGGTCCCCCGTATTTCTGAAACCAGCACCGGGCTCCACTAGCCAGATACATAATGCCACAGCCAGGGGACACTTTTATATAGGTCCCTGCGGCCCTGGCATTACATACCCAACTAGTCACCCCTGGCTGGGGTACCCTGGAGGAGTGGGGACCCCTTCAATCAAGGGGTCCACCCCCCTCCAGCCACCCAAGGGCCAGGGGTGAAGCCCGAGGCTGTCCCCCCATCCAAGGGCTGCGGATGGGGGGCTGATAGCCTTTTTGTCAAAAAATGAATATTGTTTTTAGTAGCAGTACTACAAGTCCCAGCAAGCCTCCCCCGCAAGCTGGTACTTGGAGAACCACAAGTACCAGCATGCGGTGGAAAACCGGGCCCGCTGGTACCTGTAGTACTACTACTAAAAAAATACCCCAATAAAAACAGAAGACACACACCTTGAAAGTAAAAGTTTAATACATACATCCACACCTCCATACACACATACTTACCTATGTTCACACGAGGGTCGGTCCTCTTCTCCATGTAGAATCCATGGGGTACCTGTTGGAAAAATTATACTCACATAATCCATTGTAGATGGCTCCTCTTCTTTTCTATTTGTAATCCTGGTACTTTGCAAAATAACAAAACGGACACCCGACCTCGCACTGAAAGGGGCCCCATGTTTTCACATGGGACCCCTTTCCCCGATTGCCAGGAACCCCCCCTGACTTCTGTCTAAGAGGGTTCCATCAGCCAATCAGGGAGCGCTACGTTGTGGCACCCTCCTGATTGGCTGTGTGCTCCTGTAGTGTATGACAGGCAGCACACGGCAGTGTTACAATGTAGCGCCTATGCGCTCCATTGTAACCAATGGTGGGAACTTTGTGGTCAGCGGTGAGGTTACTTTCGGTCAACCGCTGACCTCAAAGTTCCCACCATTGGTTACAATGGAGCGCATAGGCGCTACATTGTAACACTGCCGTGTGCTGCCTGTCATACACTACAGGAGCACACAGCCAATCAGGAGGGTGCCACAACGTGGCGCTCCCTGATTGGCTGATGGAACCCTCTTAGACAGAAGTCAGGGGGGGTTCCTGGCATTCGGGGAAAGGGGTCCCATGTGAAAACATGGGGCCCCTTTCAGTGCGAGGTCGGGTGTCCGTTTTGTTATTTTGCAAAGTACCAGGATTACAAATAGAAAAGAAGAGGAGCCATCTACACTGGATTATGTGAGTATAATTTTTCCAACAGGTACCCCATGGATTCTACATGGAGAAGAAGACCGACCCTCGTGTGAACATAGGTAAGTATGTGTGTATGGAGGTGTGGATGTATGTATTAAACTTTTACTTTCAAGGTGTGTGTCTTGTTTTTATTGGGGTATTCTTTTAGTAGTAGCACTACAGGTACCAGCGGGCCCGGTTTTCCACCGCATGCTGGTACTTGTGGTTCTCCAAGTACCAGCTTGCGGGGGAGGCTTGCTGGGACTTGTAGTACTGCTACTAAAAACAATATTCATTTTTTGACAAAAAGGCTATCAGCCCCCCATCCGCAGCCCTTGGATGGGGGGGACAGCCTCGGGCTTCACCCCTGGCCCTTGGGTGGCTGGAAGGGGGGGACCCCTTGATTGAAGGGTACCCCGGCCAGGGGTGACTAGTTGGGTATGTAATGCCAGGGCCGCAGGGACCTATATAAAAGTGTCCGCCGGCTGTGGCAATATGTATCTGGCTAGTGGAGCCCGGTGCTGGTTTCAGAAATACGGGGGACCCCTACGCTTTTTGTCCCCCGTATTTTTGGAACCAGGACCAGGCGCAGAGCCCGGTGCTGGTTGTTTAAATATGGGGGAACCCCTGCCATTTTTCCCCCCATATTTTTTCAACCAGGACCGGCTCAAAGAGCCCGAGGCTGGTTTGGCTTAGGAGGGGGGACCCCACGCATTTTTTTTTTAGATTTTAACAATGATTTCTATTTTAATAAAGGTGCACAATGAAGCCCAGCACGGATCTCTCAGATCCGGCCGAGATTCATTGTGTTAAAGTCGGCAGTGTTTTACAAGTCACTCACGTAAAACACTGCAAAAAAAAACTAATGACATCGACATCGGTAAATACGAAAATGCAGAATACGACAGCTTAGTAAATTAGTCGTAATAAATTCAAAAAGTTGCAATTTTACACTTTCGATGTCATTCGTGATTGAACTTTAACCTCAGTCGGGAAAATACGATTTTTAGTAAATATACCCCTATGTACCTTTTTGTTTACAGTTAACAGTGTAGGCGGACATTTTGTATTCTGAACCAATGTTCACTTAAATGCAACTGAACTATTAACATAATTTTACCAAAATGAGGGCCAATTCAGAGTTGCACAAAATTCAATTATGTGGACGGATCTTACGATTTATTTTTAGCCCTGCCTGTGCTTTGCGGCCAAGTGTATGCTACTGATTCAGAGTTGTATGCGCATCCATTCACAGCTGCAAATTTGTCCTGCTGCGTTTGAGTCACCGCACCCAGGTTGCTGACCACAAATGGTCCCTGGCTGTCAGTTACATAGTTACATAGTTGATAAAAAGACTATGGGGTGTAGTTAATACCTGTTGGAAACTGCCGTCTTGTTGGAAAGATGGCAGTTTCCAACAGGTTTAGGTCGGAAGGGGTTTCGACCTATTCAATGGCAGCTGATTTTTTCCGACAAGTCGTGAATTCCCAACTTGTCGGAAATCCGACAGGTTTTAGTCCCGTTTCCGACAATGTCAACCCAACTTTAAAGAAAGTCGGATTGCCATTGTCGGGAATGGGCCAAACCTATTGGGATTGGCCTGGCATTGAATACTGACTTGTCGGATCCTTTCCGTTGTAATGGATCCGACAGGTATTGAATATACCCCAAAATGTCCATCGCGTTCAACCTGTATTATAAAATTTAAATGCTGTAACCTTGGATATTTCTTTCAGTTAGGAATTTATCTAAGCCATTTTGAAACTTATTGACTGAGTCCACCATTACTACCTTCTCTGGTAGAGAATTCCAAATCCTTATTGCTCTTACTGTGAAGAACCCTTTCCTGCGATGTGTATGACATTTTTTTTCTTCTAACCTCAGGGGGTGTCCTCGTTTCCTGTGTAGCGTTTTTTTTATAAACAGATCGTCTGATAAATCCTTGTATTGTCCCTTTATGTATTTGTAAATATTAATAATGTCCCCTCTCAGACGCCTCTTTTCCAGTGTAAACATATCTAACCTTGTAATGGGCCCTACACACTGGGCGATATTACTGAAAAATATGAACAATCTCGTTCATTAATGAATGAGATACCGTTCATATCTTTCAGTGTGAAGGCACCAGCGATGAACGATGCGCAGCCCCGCGCTTGTTCATCGTTGGTGCCCTGTCGCTTGTGCATGTAGGCCAATATGGACGATCTCGTCCATATTTGCATGCACTGCTATGGAGCCGGGTGACGGGGGGAGTGAAGAAACCTCCCCCCCGCCGCTGGGTCGCCCGTCTGCCGTATCGGCGGTCGGGCAGCTCGGCGGCGGGTCGCGCAGTGTGTAGGGCCCATAAGTCTTTCCTCATAATTCAGTGCCCCTTAACCAGTTTGGTGGCTCGCCTCTAAATCCTTTAGAGTTTCAAGGTGCCCAGAACTGTAATATTCCAGGTGTGGCCGCACCAATGATTTATACAGTGGCAGGATTACACTCTCATCCCTAGTCTCAATTCCCCGTTTTATGCATGCTAACATTGTAAATACATCTGCTTTGTGTACACTGTCGTAAAACTGTTGTGGCACATGCGTAGTGCGACTTAGATGGATGCACGGTCAGGACAATAATCGCTCAACTGTGTAAATATCGGCATAATGTACAATTTGGGCCCTATGAGCAACAACATGCAATTCCTCTCCGCTTACAGCTTAGTGGGTGTAACTGAAAGGTGACGGGGTGCTTGCGTGTAAGGAAAGCATTCTTAGCGGGCGTGCCGAGGACAGATAGCCAGAATTTGCGGCAGATGGGATGTGGGGTGCATCCAATCAGATGCAGGCAACTTTGCATACTGGTGAGGATTTTCCTTAATTTCCATGCGTGCAATGCGGCTTCACCTGTACCAACTCGCAAGCAACTCTGAATCAGCAGAATCTAATTCTGAAATACTCCACTCTGGGATATCCTGGATGGAAGGTAGAGGTGGGAGGTGCCAGAGGCCTGGCTCAGTGAACCACACCCCCGTTCACCTGCCCCCCCGCTGTGCAGTAATGCAATTTGTGGAGTAGGCGGGGCCATAAGGATACGATTCCCTGTGAATCACAACTTCAAGATCGTAGAAGAACTAGGCAAAATCTGGGAGGTTGCTGTACTCTCCAAAGAGTGCGGGAGACCTCCCCGAAATTCAGAAATCTCCCTGACATAAAGGGAGAGTAAACAAGTATGATAAACTGTAAGTCACATGTGCCCTTTATATTTCTGATGTGAGGAATCTTATAATAATAAAACCCTTCACATTAAAGTAACAGTTCTGCTGTAAGTCATTGTTAGAGTCCCTGTCTCTTTAGCTGCCCCTTGTTTAATTCCAGACACGGATGAGTGCATACAGTTCCCATTCGTTTGCCCCAGGGAGAAGCCCATCTGCATCAATACTTACGGGGGCTACAAGTGTCGTCCAAACAGGAAATGCAGCCGAGGGTTTGAGCCAAATGAAGACGGCACTGCATGCGTTGGTAGGTAGCTCTGTCTGAATCTTATATATCTGCAATGTTACTCTGAAAACAAGATTTGATTTAAAGTCCATAGAAAAGCATTGTTTCAAGCACTCACCATCTCACATATTCTACCAAACTCTCAAAATAATTAATCGGGGAAGATATTATAAATGTAGGTAGCGGAAAGTGGAAATCATCCTCTAAATGGTGAGATAAATGACCTCCATATCCTATAAAAGTACCACCGCCTTTCCCTCCAGTATATTTTATAGAAAACAGGGTTAATTTACCTCCTTTTTAAAATCTCTCTGCTTTGTCCATTTTTATAGAATTCCTCCTTTCCCATTGATTTTTTTACACTAAAGGGCATAGCAGTATGTATCTGCATATCTGCCTCTCCTGTCATACTGTACTGCTGGATCCCATGGTAATGGGTTTGTCCGGTTGATGCTATGCTGCGTTGCGTTTGAACATTCTCAGTTGTGCTTTTCTGTCGGTGGCTCCTAGAGAAGGAATAATGCTGAATAATCTTATGACTCTAATTATGCTTTTTCTGTGTTGTACTTCTCTAAATTAAAGCTACGGGGCAGATGTATCAAGCAGTAAAAGGTGTGGAGAAGTGGACCAGTGGAGAACTTGCCTATGGCGACCAATCAACCAATTTGAAGTAGCATTTATCAAGTGCATTCTGTAAAATGATAGGTGGATGCTGCTTAGTTGCTATGGGCAACTTCTCCACTCTTTTCATTTCTTACTACATCAACCTTGAACCTATCGCCTTGTCAGTTTGAGCAAGAAAGACATTTCATAATGCTTTAATGATTTGTATAATTGCCTCTCTTACTAATGACATTCTGTTTCTCTTCTTTCATCCCCTCCCCCCCGTCCCATTCTTTTAACATATCCCACCTCTCATCATCTCCTCCTGTTTCCCTTTTCCTTGTATATTCTTCCGCCGTCACGCTTCTGTGACGCAAGCAGCTCAGGTGGCATACTTTGGCTCCTATCCGTCTACAGCCTACAGATTACGGCCAGCCTTCTTGCACTCTTCAGCTGCACTGCTAGGCCTAGGATTGTATTTCCATATATACACTCTTTGAATGATGCAGTCCCATAAAGGCTTTCTATGCTTGGTTCTCTCAACTTATACAGTATGTCAAGGAACTGTCGGTCAATCTACACCCCCTGCCCCGGGTTTGGGGACTAGGTGGCCTCGCTACAAACATGCCAGAAAGAACTCTGTCCGAAGCTTAGAGTGAATAGTGATATTTTCGTAAAACTCAAGTTGTTTGTTAATATGTCATGCATGTTTTCTGAGAAAACTGAAGAGAAACCCCATCGAGGCTCTTGCTAAAGACACTCCGAAGTATCCAATGTAAATTCATGTTTTATATTTGACTCCTGTTTTTTTATATATGTTGCCCAAAATTATTGGTTAACTCTTTTTTGCTGCAAGAGGAGCCAATAGAACGTGCATGGTGGGGAAACAGGCGATCCTGGTTGACTCCTTGGAAACGGATATAAAGTGGGTCTGTACGGGATTGGCCTCCTGGTCTGTGCTTTGCCTGCTCACAACTGGTAAAGGAAGAAGCCTTATTGCGTTTATTCTTTCTTTCTATATTGTAACAAAGAGAAACGTTAGTTCAACTGTATTGCAGTCTTCCAGTCATCAGTCCGGACAATGTGTCAGAAATAAAATATACAGTCAATATACAAAAGCTATGTCTAATACTTTTTATTCCCTTATTGTGAGTGATACTGTAATGCAACTTCATTTGTTATTATAAAGGGATATATGACATGTCGCTATTGAGGGATTTATAAGGAAATAAAAATGTTACATGCTAAAGCAAAAATACGTGTTTGCATTACACAATCTCCTATGCACTTTGATGATAATGCTGCGGAAAGCTTGGTATTGTAGATAAACAGCTAGAGAATGACAAGCAGGGCCGTCTAGAGTGGGGGGGGGGGGGTTTGTGGGCTCGGGCCGGTTTGATGAGTCTATTGAGTTCTGTCCACTGGCTGTGTCAGTATGGCAGCGCAGCCGAGCAGAACATCGGCCGGGGAGAGAGGAGACATGGCTGTGCAGCCAGTGGTAGTGAGCAGAGAGAAGTGTGTCTCCCCCCTCCACCCCACCCCCGGCGCAATTGCCCCCATTTCTGGAGCCACCACCCTGTACTTAGGCGCTGCAAGTAGAAGTTTGTTCAGTTTCTTTTTAAAGGGGGTGTGGCCATGCCTCCCCAGAATTGCCCATGCCCCCCAGTGCCCGGGCCCCTCAGAGGTCTTGACGGCCCTGATCACACGCTGCTGGCTCCAACATTCTGTTAAATGCCCTTAAACAGTATACTGTAGTACGGTTTGTTGTATAAAAGTAACAAAACCACGAAATAGGCGTTGACACAAGACTTTTCAGTACATTATGCAGTCTTTTGTTAATTGAAAATATTTATGAACACAGTGGCACAGTGGTTAACATTGCTGCCCCACAGTGCTAGGGTCTTGGGTTCAATTCTGGCCTTGGCCCAATCTGTGTGGTGAATGTATGTTCTCTCCTCGTTTGCACGGGTTACCTCCAGATGTTCTACTGTCATTCCCACAGTCTAAAAGCAGACTGGTAGGTTAATTGGTTGCCGACACCAAAAAATGGACCCTAGAATGTGTATTTGTGTGGCAGGGATTTTAGATTGTAAGCTCAAATGGGGCAGGGACTGATGACCGTGATTATTCTCTGTACAGTCTGTATAATATGGTGGTTCTATATAAAAATGATAATAAACTATTATGCTTCAATTGTTGCATGACTCCACTGCCAATATAGTAATAATATAGTATAATTAACAGAAAAGTCATTTATTTTATTGGTGTACTGTAGCTGTAAAAGAGGAGCTAACAGGAAAGCAAATATGTTAATGATCATTTCATGACTAATCTCATTAATTAATCACTTGGTAGTTTATTATTTACCCAGAACTACAGTGTTTTTCCAGCTCTGAATTAACACTGTATTAGACACACAGTATGTATCGTTCAGACACATACCATAGCAGCAGGGGTTAAAGTGGGGTGAAATGAGGTAGGATGGAGTTCCACCAGCTGTAATGGTAGGGGGAACTAGTTCCACCACCTCCATTGCCCTCCACAGTAAATCCAACAGGAAAGCCCGCCCCATCACCTATGTCAATCGATGATGCAGGTGGCGTTGGTGTTACTGATAAGCTGCAGCCACCTATCCATTCCTCAGGTCCTGGTGGATTCATGGTCCTCCTCCATCTACAGCCAGGTAATCACACATGCTGTCTCTGTTGGACAGCATTCATTTCCTTCTCAGGTCCCAGCACTACTGTGGTCATTATGTGTAAGGGGCACTACTATTGTGGGCATTATGTGTAAGTGGCACTACTACTGTGGTCATTATGTGTAAGGGGCACTACTATTGTGGGCATTATGGGTAAGGGACACTACTATTGTGGGCGTTATGTGTAAGTGACACTACTACTGTGGTCATTATGTGTAAGGGGCACTACTATTGTGGGCATTATGTGTAAGGGACACTACTATTGTGGGCGTTATGTGTAAGTGACACTACTACTGTGGGCATTATGTGTAATGGGCACTACTATTGTGGGCATTATGTGTAAGTGGCACTACTACTGTGGTCATTATGTGTAAGGGGCACTACTATTGTGGGCATTATGTGTAAGTGGCACTACTACTGTGGTCATTATGTGTAAGTGGCACTACTATTGTGGGCATTATGTGTAAGTGGCACTACTACTGTGGTCATTATGTGTAAGGGGCACTACTATTGTGGGCATTATGTGTAAGTGGCACTACTACTGTGGGCATTATGTGTAAGTGAAACTACTATTGTGGGCATTATGTGTAAGGGGCACTACTATTGTGGGCGTTATGTGTAAGTGACACTACTACTGTGGGCATTATGTGTAAGGGGCACTACTATTGTGGGCATTATGTGTAAGGGGCACTACTATTGTGGGCATTATGTGTAAGGGGCACTACTATTGTGGGCATTATGTGTAAGTGGCACTACTACTGTGGTCATTATGTGTAAGGGGCACTACTATTGTGGGCATTATGTGTAAGTGGCACTACTATTGTGGGCATTATGTGTAAGTGGCACTACTACTGTGGGCATTATGTGTAAGGGGCACTACTATTGTGGGCGTTATGTGTAAGTGACACTACTACTGTGGGCGTTATGTTAAGTGACACTACTACTGTGGGCATTATGTGTAAGTGGCACTACTATTGTGGGCATTATGTGTAAGTGGCACTACTACTGTGGGCATTATGTGTAAGGGGCACTACTATTGTGGGCGTTATGTGTAAGTGACACTACTATTGTGGGCGTTATGTGAAAGTGACACTACTACTGTGGGCATTATGTGTAAGTGGCACTACTATTGTGGGCATTATGTGTAAGGGGCACTACTATTGTGGGCATTATGTGTAAGTGGCACTACTATTGTGGGCATTATGTGTAAGTGGCACTACTATTGTGGGCATTATGTGTAAGTGGCACTACTACTGTAGGCATTCTGTATATAAGCACCACTACTACTGTGGCTCCGTTTAATGTGGTGGAGGGAGGGGGGTAGATGTGTGGGTAAACGAGTTCCACCACCTCTCCAGGACACTTTAAGCCCTGATATACAGTACTAGACGGTGGGACTTGTTCTTACACACAGTGGGGTGAATTTCCTGCTGGCCACCGGAAGATTCTGCAATATTCTGTATTTGTACAATATTACTAGATAATGATATAGAGGGTAATTCAGACCTGATCGTTGTTGTGCGAATTGGCAAGGCAGGCGATTATCGAATGACTGAGCATGTGTACGGATCGTAATGTGCACGAGCGACGCAAAACTGCGAAAAAATCCAGCAACATTTTCAATCGCTAGGCATACACAAGTTGATTGACAGAAAGCGGGCGTTTGTGGGTGGTAACTGGCCCTTTTTCTGGGAGTGTCAGGAAAAACTTAGGCATTCCCAAGCGTTTTCAGGGAGTGTGTCATCAGCTCCAGCCCGATCAGCCTGTTCTCATCGCACTGTAAGAGTAAGTCCTGGGCTGCGCACACACTGGAAAAACCATTTGATTGTGAGTGAGTTGCGAACAGATTTGCAGCTGACCGGCGTTTGCAGAGGAGCACTAAGGGGGTAATTCAGAGTTTATCGCAGCAGCAAATTTGTTAGCAGTTGGACAAAACCATGTGCACTGCAGGTGTGGCAGATATAACATGTGCAGAGAGTTAGATTTGGGTGGGTTATTTTGTTTCTGTGCAGGGTAAATACTGGCTGCTTTACTTTTACACTGCAATTTAGATTGCAGATTTAACTCACCACACCCAAATCTAACTCTCTCTGCACATGTTATATCTGCCTCCTCTGCAGTGGACATGGGCCCTCATTCCGAGTTGTTCGCTCGCAAGCTGCTTTTAGCAGCATTGCACACGCTAAGCCGCCGCCTACTGGGAGTGTATCTTAGCTTATCAAAATTGCGAACGAAAGATTCTCAAAATTGCGAATAGAAATTTCTTTGCCGTTTCTGAGTAGCTCCAGACTTACTCCTACACTGCGATCAGTTCAGTCAGTTTCGTTCCTGGTTTGACGTCACAAACACACCCAGCGTTCGCCCAGACACTCCCCCGTTTCTCCAGCCACTCCCGCGTTTTTCCCAGAAACGGTAGCATTTTTTCGCACACACCCATAAAATGGCCAGTTTCCGCCCAGAAACACCCACTTCCTGTCAATCACATTACGATCACCAGAACGAAGAAAAAACCTCGTAATGCCGTGAGTAAAATACCTAACTGCACAGCAAATTTACTTGGCGCAGTCGCACTGCGGACATTGCGCATGCGCATTAGCGACTAATCGCTCCGTTGCGGAAAAAAAATAACGAGCGATCAACTCAGAATGACCACCCATGTGCAGTGCTGGTGGGGCAGATATAACATGTGCAGAGAGAGTTAGATTTGGGTGGGTTACATTGTTTCTGTGCAGGGTAAATACTGGCTGCTTTATTTTTACACTGCAATTTAGATTTCAGTTTGAACACACCCCACCCAAATCTAACTTTCTCTGCACATGTTATATCTGCTCCACCTGCACTGCACATGGGCCCTCATTCCGAGTTGTTCGCTCGTTGCCGAGTTTCGCTATATTGCGATTAGTCGCTTACTGCGCATGCGCAAGGTTCGCAGAGCGCAGGCGCTTAGTTATTTTACTCAAAAGTTAGGTATTTTACTCACGGCATTACGAGGTTTTTTCTTCGTTCTGGTGATCGGACTGTGATTGACAGGAAGTGGGTGTTTCTGGGCGGAAACAGGCCGTTTTCTGGGTGTGTGCGAAAAAACGTTGCCGTTTCTGGGAAAAACGCGGGAGTGGCTGGAGAAACGGGGGAGTGTCTGGGCGAACGCTGGGTGTGTTTGTGACGTCAAACCTGGAACGAAACTGACTGAACTGATCGCAGTGGCAGAGTAAGTTCCGAGCTACTCAGAAACTGCAAAGAAATTTCTATTCGCAATTATGCGAATCTTTCGTTCGCAATTCTGCTAAACTAAGATACACTCCCAGAGGGCGGCGGCTTAGCGTATGCAATGCTGCTAAAAGCAGCTAGCGAGCGAACAACTCGGAATGAGGGCCATGGTTTTGCCCATTAGAGAAAAATGTTGTTTCTCTTACGTGCTAGAGGATGCTGGGGACTCCGTAAGGACCATGGGGTATAGACCGGCTCCGCAGGAGACATGGGCACTATAAAGAACTTTAGAATGGGTGTGCACTGGCTCCTCCCTCTATGCCCCTCCTCCAGACCTCAGTTAGATCCTGTGCCCAGAGGAGACTGGGTGCATTGCAGGGGAGCTCTCCTGAGTTTCTCTGAAAAATAATTTTGTTAGGTTTTTTATTTTCAGGGAGCACTGCTGGCAACAGGCTCCCTGCATCGTGGGACTGAGGGGAGAGAAGCAGACCTACTTAAATGATAGGCTCTACTTCTTAGGCTACTGGACACCATTAGCTCCAGAGGGTCGGAACGCAGGTCTCACCTTCGCCGTTCGTCCCGGAGCCGCGCCGCCGTTCTCCTCACAGAGCCGGAAGATAGAAGCCGGGTGAGTATTAGCAGAAAGAAGACTTCAAAGGCGGCTGAAGACTTCAGATCTTCTCTGAGGTAACGCGCAGCGGTAACGCTGCGCGCCATTGCTCCAACACACACACAAACACACACACACTAACAGCGGGCACTGAAGGGTGCAGGGCGCAGGGGGGGCGCCCTGGGCAGCAATAATAAACCTCAAGGGACTGGCTGATATATAGATATACTGCGGAGGCAGTATATTAAATAATCCCCCGCCAGTATTGTAAAATTGAGCGGGACCGAAGCCCGCCGCTGAGGGGGCGGAGCTTGATCCTCCAGCACTAACCAGCGCCATTTTCTCCACAGCACACTGCAGAGAAGCTGGCTCCCCGGACTCTCCCCTGCTGAACACGGTGACAGAGGGCAAAAAAAGAGGGGGGGGGCACTTTTAATTGGCGCAGTGAGTGTATATATATATATATATATATATTTATATAAAAGCGCTGTCCTATCTGGGATTTTATTCCAGGGTCATTGGCGCTGGGTGTGTGCTGGCATACTCTCTCTCTGTCTCTCCAAAGGGCCTTATTGGGGAACTGTCTCCATATAGTTATTTCCCTGAGTGTGTGGGGGTGTCGGTACGTGTGTGTCAACATGTCTGAAGTGGAAGGCTCAGCTAAGGAGGAGGTGGAGCAGATGATTGTGGTGTCTCCGTCGGCAACGCCGACACATGATTGGATGGATATGTTTAATGTTTTAAGTGCAAATGTGTCTTTGTTACATAAGAGATTGGATTTAGCAGAGTCCAGGGATAGAGCATGGAGTCAATCCATGGCTTTGGCTGTGTCACCCCAAGTAGCAGACACTGATACCGACACGGATTCTGACTCCAGTATCGACTACGATGATGCGAGGTACCACACAAGGGTGGCCAAAAGTATTCATTATATGATTATTGCAATAAAGGATGTTTTACATATCACAGATGACCCCTCTGTCCCTGACAAGAGGGTATGCACGTTTAAGGATAAGAAGCCCGAGGTAACCTTTCCGCCATCCCATGAACTGAATGCGTTATTTGAAAAAGCTTGGGAAACTCCAGACAAGAAACTGCAGATTCCCAGGAGAATTCTTATGGCGTATCCTTTCCCTGCGCAAGACAGGTTACGCTGGGAATCCTCACCCAGAGTGGACAAGGCTTTAACGCGCTTATCCAAAAAGGTGGCGCTGCCGTCTCCAGATACGGCAGCCCTCAGGGATCCTGCTGATCGCAGACAGGAGACTACCTTGAAATCAATTTATACACATACGGGTGCCTTGCTCAGACCGGCAATAGCGTCGGCTTGGGTTTGTAACGCTGTAGCAGCTTGGACAGATACTTTGTCAGTTGACATTGATACCCTGGATAGAGATACCATTTTATTGACCTTAGGTCACATTAAAGACGCAGTCTTATATGTGAGAGACGCTCAGAGAGACGTTGGCCTGCTAGGTTCGAGAGCCAACGCCATGGCGATTTCTGCTAGGCGAGCCCTGTGGACCCGCCAATGGACAGGTGATGCCGACTCAAAAAGGCATATGGAAGTTTTGCCTTACAAAGGTGAGGACTTGTTTGGAGAAGGTCTTGCGGACCTGGTTTCCACAGCTACCGTGGGTAAATCTACTTTTTTACCTTATGTTTCCCCACAGCAGAAGAAAATGCAGCAATATCAGATGCAGTCCTTTCGGTCGCATAAATCCAAAAGAGGTCGGGGATCTTCCTTTCTCGCCAGATGTAAGGGTAAAGGGAAGAGAATGCCTGCTACGGCTAGTTCCCAGGAGCAGAAGTCCTCCCCGGCTTCTACTAAATCCACCGCATGACGCTGGGGCTCCACTTGGGGAGTCCGCTCCGGTGGGGGCACGTCTTCGACTCTTTAGCCACTTCTGGGTTCAGTCTGAGGTAGATCCTTGGGCAATGGAAATTGTGTCCCAAGGTTACAAACTGGAATTCGAAGACGTGCCTCCTCGCCGGTTTTTCAAATCGGCCTTACCAGCTTCTTCCCCAGAAAGGGAGATAGTGGTAGCTGCAATTCAAAAACTGTGTCAACAACAAGTGGTTGTCAAGGTTCCCCTACTTCAACAGGGGCAGGGGTACTATTCAACCCTGTTTGTGGTCCCGAAACCGGATGGCTCGGTCAGACCCATTCTAAATTTAAAATCCCTAAACCTGTACTTGAAAAAGTTCAAATTCAAGATGGAATCGCTCCGGGCAGTTATCTCCAGCCTGGAAGGGGGGATTTTATGGTGTCACTAGACATAAAGGATGCATATCTTCATGTCCCCATATATCCCCTTCATCAGGCGTTCCTGAGATTCGCTGTACAGGAATGTCATTACCAGTTTCAGACGTTGCCGTTTGGGTTTTCCACGGCCCCGAGGATTTTCACCAAGGTAATGGCGGAAATGATGGTGCTCCTGCGCCGGCAGGGAGTCACAATTATCCCGTACTTGGAGGATCTCCTGATTAAAGCAAGATCGAGAGAACAGTTGCTGAAAAGCGTGTCGCTCTCTTGCTGCAGCAACATGGCTGGATTCTCAATCTGCTAAAGTCACAGTTGGTTCCAACGACTTGGCTATCTTTCTTGGGCATGATTCTGGACACAGAACGAAAGAGGGGTTTTTTCCCGATGGAAAAAGCCCAGGAACTCCAGAACATGGTCAGGGACCTGTTGAAACCGAAAAGGGTGTCAGTCCATCAATGCACTCGAGTACTGGGGAAAATGGTGGCGTCCTACGAGGCTATCCCCTTCGGCTGCTTTCATGCGAGGACTTTACAGTGGGATCTTCTGGACAAGTGGTCCGGGTCCCATCTTCACATTCATCAGAAAATCAGCCTGTCCCCCAGGGCCAGGGTGTCTCTCCTGTGGTGGCTGCAGAGTGCTCACCTTCTAGAGGGTCGCAGGTTTGGCATTCAGGACTGGGTTCTGGTGACCACGTACGTGAGCCTCCGAGGATGGGGAGCAGTCACGTAAGGAAAAATTTTTCAGGGACTATGGTCAAGCCAGGAGGCTTGTCTACACATCAACGTACTGGAATTGAGGGCCATATACAATGGCCTGCGTCAAGCGGAGAATCTTCTTCGCGACCTACCAGTTCTGATTCAGTCAGACAACGTCACAGCCGTGGCTCATGTAAACCGACAAGGCGGAACAAGGAGCAGTGTGGCAATGGCGGAAACCACCAGGATTCTTCGCTGGGTGGAAAATCATGTAAGCGCTTTGACAGCAGTCTTCATTCCGGGAGTGGACAACTGGGAAGCAGACTTCCTCAGCAGATACGATCTCCATCCAGGAGAGTGGGGACTTCATCAAGAAGTTTTTGCAGAGATAACAAGTCATTGGGGACTTCCTCAAATAGACATGATGGCGTCACGCCTCAACAAGAAGCTTCGTAGGTATTGTGCCAGGTCAAGGGACCCTCAGGCAGTAGCGGTGGACGCCCTGGTGACACTGTGGGTGTTTCGGTCGGTCTATGTGTTTCCTCCTCTTCCACTCATCTCAAAGATATTGAGAATCATAAGACGAAAAAGAGTGCGGACAATACTCATTGTTCCCGATTGGCCTCGAAGGGCCTGGTATTCAGATCTTCAGGAAATGCTCACAGAAGATCCGTGGCCTCTTCCTCTCAGAGAGGACCTGATGCAACAGGGGCCCAGCGTGTTCCAAGACTTACCGCGGTTACGTTTGACGGCATGGCGGTTGAAAACCGAATCCTAGCTGGAAAAGGCATTCCGGAAGAAGTCATCCCTACTCTGATAATGGCTAGGAAGGAGGTGACGTTCGAAGCATTATCACCGTATCTGGAGAAAGTATGTATCTTGGTGTGAGGCCAAGAATGTTCCTACGGAAGATTTCCATCTGGGCCGTTTTCTCCACTTTCTTTAGACAGGAGTGGATATGGGCCTGAAATTAGGCTCCATTAAGGTACAGATTTCGGCCCTATCAATTTTCTTTTAGAAAGAATTGGCTTCTCTCCCAGAAGTCCAGACGTTTGTAAAGGGAGTGCTGCACATACAGCCTCATTTTGTGCCTCCAGTGGCACCATGGGACCTTAACGTGGTGTTACAGTTCTTAAAATCTCACTGGTTTGAACCTCTTCAAACGGTGGAATTAAAATTTCTCACTTGGAAGGTGGTCATGTTGTTAGCCTTGGCATCTGCAAGGCGGGTGTCCGAATTGGCGGCTTTGTCTCACAAGAGCCCCTATTTGATTTTCCATGTGGATAGAGCAGAATTGAGGACTTGTCCTCAATTTTTACCTAAGGTGGTTTCATTGTTTCATATGAACCAACCTATTGTGGTACCTGTGGCTACGGGGGACTGTGAGGATTCCAAGTCCCTTGATATAGTCAGGGCCTTGAAAATTTATGTAGCCAGGACGGCTCGGGTTAGGAAAATAGAGGCTCTGTTTGCCCTGTATGCAGACAACAAGGTTGGCGCTCCCGCTTCTAAGCAGACTATTGCTCGCTGGATCTGTAACACGATTCAGCAGGCTCATTCTACGGCTGGATTGCCGTTACCAAATTCGGTTAAGGCCCATTCCACTAGGAAGGTGGGCTCTTCTTGGGTGGCTGCCCGAGGCGTCTCGGCATTACAACTTTGCCGAGCGGCGACTTGGTCGGGTTCAAACACTTTTGCCAAATTCTACAAGTTTGATACCCTGGCTGATGAGGACCTCATGTTTGCTCAATCGGTGCTGCAGAGTCATTCGCACTCTCCCGCCCGGTCTGGAGCTTTGGTATAATCCCCATGGTCCTTACGGAGTCCCCAGCATCCTCTAGGACGTAAAAGAAAATAAGATTTTAAACCTACCGGTAAATCTTTTTCTCCTAGTCCGTAGAGGATGCTGGGCGCCCGTTCCAAGTGCGGACTAAATTCTGCAAGACTTGTATATAGTTGTTGCTTACATAAGGGTTATGTTACAGTTTTGATCATTCTCAGGCTGATGCTGTTTTGTTTCATGCTGTTAACTGGTTGCGTATATTCCATGTTATACGGTGTGGATGGTGTGGGCTGGTATGTATCTTGCCCTTAGATTAACATAAATCCTTTCCTCGTACTGTCCGTCTCCTCTGGGCACAGTTTCTCTAACTGAGGTCTGGAGGAGGGGCATAGAGGGAGGAGCCAGTGCACACCCATTCTAAAGTTCTTTATAGTGCCCATGTCTCCTGCGGAGCCCGTCTATACCCCATGGTCCTTACGGAGTCCCCAGCATCCTCTACGGACTAGGAGAAAAAGATTTACCGGTAGGTTTAAAATCTTATTTTTGCAATCAACCTTGAATTAGGCCTATTTTCCAAATACAAACGCACAATACTACTACCATTAATCCTAGTACAATATATCGGTTACACTCCATAGGCAATATATATATATCACATCACAAGTCTCAATAGACTCTTTCCTTGTATACTGTATATTATACACACCTCCCTATGCTCCTGTATATATAAATTCACAAGCCCCCATGTCATCATCGTATACCGTACATCTCACAAAGCTGCATATACTCTCGTATATATACATCAAATTCCATGGGGCATATATAATAGGGTCCAAATTTACCGGAGATGCGGTGTGAGTGTCCAGACTGCAGTAGGCGCCGGTGACCACCCACCGGCATCAGATCTGGGAGACCAGAGCCACCAGACCCGGATTCCGTTGCGTTGTGACAATAGCACGCTGTGTATCACACAGTGGAAGAATGCGCTCCGTCTACAGCCAACACTACTGCAGTGTACAGATGGAGCCCTCCTCATCTATCCCTTTCATAGGATTAACTGAGCCAGGGCAGTCGGACTTAATCCCCTGCTGTATTGTTCTCTCTGTATTGTATTGCAGCTGAGAACAATGAGGTAGATGTATTATCCTGGAGAAGGCATAAGGAAGTGATAAACCAGTCATGAGTGCAAGGTGATAAACACACCAGCCAATCAGCTCCCATATGTAAATTAGCAGTTAAGAGTTGTTTGGCTGGTGCATTATCACCTTGGCCCTCATTCCGAGTTGATCGGTCGCAAGGCGAATTTAGCAGAGTTACACACGCTAAGCCGCCGCCTACTGGGAGTGTATCTTAGCTTCTTAAAATTGCGACCGATGTATTCGCAATATTGCGATTACTAACTACTTAGCAGTTTCAGAGTAGCTCCAGACTTACTCTGCCTGTGCGATCATTTCAGTGCTTGTCGTTCCTGGTTGACGTCACAAACACACCCAGCGTTCGCCCAGGCACTCCCACCGTTTCCCCGGCCACTCCTGCGTTTTTTCCGGAAACGGTAGCGTTTTCAGCCACACGCCCCTGAAACGCCGTGTTTCCGCCCAGTAACACCCATTTCCTGTCAATCACATTACGATCGCCGGAGCGAAGAAAAAGCCGTGAGTAAAAATACTTTCAACATAGTAAAGTTACTTGGCGCAGTCGCAGTGCGAACATTGCGCATGCGTACTAAGCGGATTTTCACTGCGATGCGATGAAAAATACCGAGCGAACAACTCGGAATGAGGGCCCTTATACTTAACACTGCTTTATCAGTGGCTTATCACTTCCTTATGCCTTCTCCAGGTTAATACATCTGCAGATGTAGATGAAAGGTTTATGCTAATAAGCCTTGGTGCACCTAGGCGCAGCAGAGAACCCTAGATGAGCGAGGCTCCATCTGTAGTCTTTAATGTCAGTATAAAGTCATTCCTGGAGGCACTGGGTATAAATAAACTTATTGCAGCTGTTTTATTTACGCTCATGTTAATTCTGTATTTTCTACATGTACTGTGAATAGTAAACACTATTTTGCTAAAGTATATTTTACATTACGCTCCATTATCGGAGCAGGTTTGTAGCTAATTCTTATTCTAGAGATGAAATTAGTGGTGCATTTTTTTCCTCACCGCTCACCAAACAAATTGCGCTATTAATCTCTCTAAAAGCATTCATTATCAACTATCACTGGCGTGTTCTGGGAGCTCTCCAGCTATGCAGCTTGAACTATGCAATTGAACATTTAAGGCTGCCAAAACAAAATGTTTCTGGTATGACCCATTCTTATTGGCCTGCACGGGACACACAGATACACGGAAAGGACGCTGCGTTTCGTTCACCCACTCTTCATATAAACACTAAATGCAGACAGCTTGTAATGTATTATTGTCATGTTCTGGAGTTGGAACCCTAGATATAAACACTCAGCAGTGTGGTATGGTGCCTTTGTGAAGCATACTGTAATGGAACACAATCAGTTCTTGTCCTAAACGTGCCTTTATTCTTTGCAAAAAGGAAAAAGACGTGAGACGGGAGGCTATTAGCTTACAATAATACCATTATACTCAAGGTAGCTATTCATAGACATGCATACTCCTGGCTCTGGGCAGTAGGTGGATACAGGCACTGTGCTAGCTCCTGGCTCTGGGCAGTTGGTGGATACAGGCACTGTGCTAGTTCCTGGCTCTGGGCAGTAGGTTGATACAGGCCCTGTGCTAGCTCCTGGCTCTGGGCAGTAGGTGGATACAGGCACTGTGCTAGCTCCTGGCTCTGGGCAGTAGGTGGATACAGGCACTGTGCTAGCTCCTGGCTCTGGGCAGTAGGTGGATACAGGCACTGTGCTAGCTCCTGGCTCTGGGCAGTAGGTGGATACAGGAACTGTGCTAGCTCCTGGCTCTGGGCAGTAGGTGGATACAGGCACTGTGCTAGCTCCTGGCTCTGGGCAGTAGGTGGATACAGGCACTGTGCTAGCTCCTGGCTCTGGGCAGTTGGCGGATACAGGCACTGTGCTAGCTCCAGGCTCTGGGCAGTAGGTGGATACAGGCACTGTGCTAGCTCCAGGCTCTGGGCAGTAGGTGGATACAGGCACTGTGCTAGCTCCTGGCCCTGGGCAGTAGGTGGATACAGGAACTGTGCTAGCTCCAGGCTCTGGGCAGTAGGTGGATACAGGCACTGTGCTAGCTCCAGGCTCTGGGCAGTAGGTGGATACAGGCACTGTGCTAGCTCCTGGCCCTGGGCAGTAGGTGGATACAGGCACTGTGCTAGCTCCTGGCTCTGGGCAGTTGGTGGATACAGGCACTGTGCTAGCTCCTGGCTCTGGGCAGTAGGTGGATACAGGCCCTGTGCTAGCTCCTGGCTCTGTGCAGTAGGTGGATACAGGCACTGTGCTAGCTCCTGGATCTGGGCAGTAGGTGGATACAGGCACTGTGCTAGCTCCTGGCTCTGTGCAGTAGGTGGATACAGGCACTGTGCTAGCTCCTGGATCTGGGCAGTAGGTGGATACAGGCACTGTGCTAGCTCCTGGATCTGGGCAGTAGGTGGAATATAGGCACTGTGCTAGCTCCTGGCTCTGGGCAGTAGGTTGATACAGGCCCTGTGCTAGCTCCTGGCTCTGGGCAGTTGGTGGATACAGACAATGTGCTAGCTCCTGGCCCTGGGCAGTAGGTGGATACAGGCACTGTGCTAGCTCCTGGCTCTGGGCAGTTGCTGGATACAGGCACTGTGCTAGCTCCTGGCTCTGGGCAGTAGGTGGATACAGGCACTGTGCTAGCTCCTGGCTCTGGGCAGTAGGTGGATACAGGAACTGTGCTAGCTCCTGGCTCTGGGCAGTAGGTGGATACAGGCACTGTGCTAGCTCCTGGCTCTGGGCAGTAGGTGGATACAGGCACTGTGCTAGCTCCTGGCTCTGGGCAGTAGGTGGATACAGGCACTGTGCTAGCTCCTGGCTCTGGGCAGTAGGTGGATACAGGCACTGTGCTAGCTCCTGGCCCTGGGCAGTAGGTGGATACAGGCACTGTGCTAGCTCCTGGCTCTGAGCAGTAGGTGGATACAGGCACTGTGCTAGCTCCTGGCTCTGGGCAGTAGGTGGATACAGGCACTGTGCTAGCTCCTGGCTCTGGGCAGTAGGTGGATACAGGCCCTGTGCTAGCTCCTGGCTCTGGGCAGTAGGTGGATACAGGCACTGTGCTAGCTCCTGGCTCTGGGCAGTAGGTGGATACAGGCACTGTGCTAGCTCCTGGCTCTGGGCAGTAGGTGGATACAGGCCCTGTGCTAGCTCCTGGCTCTGGGCAGTTGGTGGATACAGGCACTGTGATAGCTCCTGGCTCTGGGCAGTAGGTGGATACAGGCCCTGTGCTAGCTCCTGGCTCTGGGCAGTAGGTGGATACAGGCACTGTGCTGGCTCTGGGCAGTAGGTAGATACAGGCACTGTGCTAGCTCCTGGCTCTGGGCAGTAGGTGGATACAGGCACTGTGCTAGCTCCTGGCTCTGGGCAGTAGGTGGATACAGGCCCTGTGCTAGCTCCTGGCTCTGGTCTTTTGGTAGATACAGGAACTCTTGGCTCTGGGCAGTTGGTTGATACAGGCACTGTGCTAATTTCTGACTCCGGGGAGTTATTGGATACAGGCAATTACGGAAACGCAATGGGCATGGCCAAATCCAGGACACAACTATTAATACTATGTGTGCAGCCATGAACTGAGGCATCTGTCCCCCTCAACAGCTGTCTGGGCCCCCTGGCACTGTGCTAGGTCTGATCTCCAGCCAGATGGTCATACAGGCACCGTGCTAAGTCCTGTCTCCAGCCAGTTGGTGATTACTTCTCTTCTATATGGTGAGGTCTGGTGTATCAGTGCAAGGAAGTGTCTCAATACAGATCCATCCCCTCACTTCAGCCATATGGTCCCCACAGGTTGCTTACTCTATGGCAGAGGTTTCCAAACTCCGCCATTATAGTCCAGGTTGTAAGGATATCCATGATTGAGCACAGGTGACTTAATTAGTACCTCAGGCAACTTGATTTAACCATCTTGGCTCAAACAAGGATATACTTAATACCTGGACTGTAAAGGAGTGTGGGACCCCCTGCTCTATGGAAAGCACAAGAAATGTAATGCTGCACACACCACTGGTTGCATATTAAAATGCTTTGGAGGTATTTTTATAATTAATTTTGAAGTATTAATTGCCACTAATAGAGAGGATGGTAAAGTTACTGTAAACTGCTATTTATGATCATTCTTTGTTGTCACCTTAGATATAGATGAATGTGCTCTTGGTATCCATCAATGCCACATGCAGTGCGTCAATTCAGAGGGGTCCTACTCATGCCAGTGTACACCGGGATTCCGCTTTGCGTCAGATGCATACAGTAAATGTATTGGTGAGTAATTCTGAGAATTGCATATAATAATAGATGGGGGGGGGGGCTACACTACTGCATTGTTCTCCCTGCTTCCCATGTACCCACCTTGTCTCTTTGTCTCAGACTACTCTCTAGCTGTATACCCTTTGTATCTATTCTGCCCGCGGGCTGTGTCTGCTTAAGCTATTGTATCTATGCCATCTGCAAGTGTTCCAGACACTTGGACAGTGCTTAGGCCATGGTTATATTATTCCCCTCCGCCCATAGTGCCTTCCTGCTCTGCGTGCTGCTAGTCTGTGCAGGTAACTTCTATATACTCTGCAGGAATACGTGTTTGTCTATTGTTCTTGCATGTTAGCACACCTGTAATCACAATCTCTGCTTCTGACCCCTCTCTACTCTACCAGGGCCGTAGAAGAGTTAAAATACACTCTATGTAGTCCCCACCCATGAACTGGCGATGTCATGATGTCACACTGAGGGGGCAGGGCCACTGGGTCCAGCAACAAGTTCAGTGCATTCGGCATCCCATGGACACTCCAGGAACCTATAGGCTGCTCACCCTGCACACCTAGGCACCCCTTGCGCATCCCTTGTGTACAGCGACATATACAGCGACATAGCTCCCAATATAAGGGATTAAAAATAGGGACAACGTGCATGCACCCAAAAAGGGTTGTGGTCTCATGGTACTCCCACTCTGGGGTGTGTGTCCACGACTCCTAGAGATGCTGTACTGCCCCCAGGCTCTCCTCCACACTGTACAACATCTATTCATCCAGAGCAGCAGTGAGAGAGCGCCCCCCCCCCCCCCCCCCCCCAACTTTCACAACCCCACGGGACACTGTGGCCCGCAGGACGGTTAAGAAGTATGCAGTGATCCTGCTTTCGGGGTATTCCCTAAAAATGCTAAATGAACCTTTACCTCCGTCTACCCCTCCTTAACAGTCACTTTGCTATGCATACCTCCCGACTGGTGTGATGCATAATCCGGGATAATTGCATGTGGACGAAATTTGGGAAGTGTGGCCAGGGCCGGCAACAGACATCTTGGGGCCCGGGACAGTGATATCTTTGGGGCCCCCTAAGAGGAACGGAATTTACTGCGCTATATAATAAACTGTTATTAAATAAATATATATATTTTTATCTACAGTATACAGATATATAAATATGTATATCTCTCCTTCCTCCCCCGGACCCCACACACACCACGGTCTGTCTCTCCCCAATAACTTTATGATGATTCCCTGCTCACATACTTGCAGGACACAAAGTGGTATAAAATTGGGGCCCCTCTGACCCTTGGGGCCCAGTACAGGTGTCCCCTTTGACCCCCCCTGTCGCCGGCCCTGAGTGTGGCACGGGAGCATGGTCTTGCAGGGGGTTCCAAACCTGCGAGCCGCTACACACACACAATTTTTTGTCATGCTGTGGGCTTACCCAGACCTCCGGGGGCTGCTGGATAGCCCCCAACCTCTCTCAGAGCCGGCACTGTGTGTATATACATGCGCCGGTCATCCATTCTCTGCAGCGAAGTCTGAGTGTCCACCCCAACTCCCCTCTGCCCCCTCCGCCTGCCTGCGGGTGGAAGAGCGGCACAGTCCCAGAACAATGGGACGATTAAATGCAATGTTTTATGGCTATCCATGCATAAGCATTTGTGGCATTTTTTTGTGGGTGGCAAGGCCACAGTGACTCAACCCAAAGGGAATCATGGCGGCATGGCCCTGCCCACCTCAGGAGTGGATGGGCTATAATTGTATTGTATGACTGCAACGCTCACTGTAGTTCATATGCTATCTTTTTCAACTTGTACAAACTGCAGATTTGGGGGTCTATTTATGAAGCAGTGATTATCCGATTCTCCAACTGTATTTGCAGGGAGAAAGGGGTTACAGTATATCATTGCTTCCTGCTATTTAACAACAGGCACACTGCAGGGGTTTCTCAGTTTACCATGTCGCCATAACTTGGGTACTGCGCTGCCTGGTCAATGTGTAAAGCAGCAGACAGCAACACTTTCTGATGCTAGGTAACGCCATCTCGGGATGGCATTGCCAATACCCAGCAATGGGTCACTCCATTCTCTCCAGATCAAATTCTGCTGGCCGTGCTTGTGCTATTTACTAAAGCCCTTTAGGCTACCGGTGGTCAGGTTTGAAAAGCTCTGGAAATGTTTTTTTTTTTCACCCAGGCTCCACTTGGATAAATACAGGTACAACTGCATTACAGTATGTATCACTGTGATATTCAGTGATACATAATGCTCCCACGGTGCCACCGGCGATAAAATACCCCTTAGGGAGGTGGAATCCATAAACATTTTGTCAACAGCCAATATGTTGAACTGGAGAATGCCGACATGGTTGTAATGCTAAAGCATTTTTACCATGTCGGCATTATAACTTTAAAATAATCGTAAAGCATCGTCTTGACATAGTGACTGTCGACAAAATGACTGCTTCCCAGTCAGGCATTGGTGTAGATTTACAAAAGCTTGTAAAAATGAAAAGTGCAGGTGTTGCCCATTGCAACTAATCAGATATTGGCTAAAATACAGTACCTCTACTGCATTCTAGAAAATTATAGAACCTGATTGGTTGCTATGGGAAACACCACCTGTTTGAGTATCTTTAGTAAATCTACCCCCTAGTGTTAGGCTGTCCCCAGTAGCACATTATACCGTATGTACAATCGGGTATGATAGATAATCCCAGCGGTCGGTATGTCGGCTGTCACATGACCGAACGCAGCATCCCCATTTTGAGAATGCTGACAGTGGGCAGGGTAATTAATTTTCCCGTCTCCTGCCCCCCACCCTAACGTCAACCATCTGGGGTGGCAGCTAGGGCTAAGATTATGGGGGGTGGCGGCTACGGCTAATCACAGAGGATGGCGGCTAGGGCTAAGACTCAGGGGGTGGCGGCTATGGCTAACCCCCCCTGTAGTGCCTAATCCTAACCCTCTTCATCCCCCCCCCAGGCCCTAACGCTAACCTCAACCCCAATACTTACCTTGAGGATGCCGGCAGTTGGGGTTCCGGTGGAAGCATTCCAAGTGGTGTTGGGAGTCCAGCGTGGGTCACCTGACTGACAGCAACCAAACCAACGGGATGCTGACCTCATCCTGTACAATCTATCACACCGTTTGTCAGTTGAGCAGAAGACCGTACGCCAGCTCCAGACCCTCCTGTGCCAGGGGTTCACTACGGCTGGCCGGCGGTCGGGCTCCCGTCGACCAGCATCCCGGCGCCGGGAGCCCGACCGCCGGCTTACCGACAGCGTGGCGAGCGCAAATGAGCCCCTTGCGGGCTCGCTGCGCTCGCCACGCTACGGGCACGGTGGCGCGCTACGCGCGCCACACTATTTTATTCTCCCTCTATGGGGGTTGTGGACCCCCACGAGGGAAAATAAGTGTCGGTATGCCGGCTGTCGGGCTCCCGGCGCCGGTATACTGAGTGCCGGGAGCCCGACCGCCGGCATACAGAAGACCCCCCTTGTGCCAGGGCAATGCAGAAGGAGACATAAGACCAAGCATTGGCGTTTCTATCATGGGTGCAATGTGTGCGGTGCACACGGGCCCCTGGTTCTAGGGGGGGGACACACCGCGCACATTGCACCCATATTTTAGTACTCACCTCTGCGGAGTCCAGCGCCTCCGTTGCGCACAAAATCCACTCCAAAAGAGCGCACTTTGAATTTTGTCTCCGGAACATGGCAGGCGCCATGTTTCCGGAGACCTGCGCATGCGCAGTAGGCTTCGGCACAGTGTCGGAGCCTACAGCGTCGTGGAGAGGATGGGGGCTCACCCGGAATCTGCAAACGTGCTCCCTCCTCGCTTGAGTCGCCCCTGAGACCAAGGTTATACTTTATGCAATGAATGAGAAGTTGCAATAAGCAAGGAGTCAGTGGGTTAGATAATATATTAATCTAGAACTTCATTATCAGCCTTCCATTGTCAGATTTTTCATCAGTTGCTTTAAATGTGAATATATCTTTGCCGTAGTCTCATCATAGCTGTATGCGCCTGGAATAAGTAATTCACTATTAAGGGAGGTAAAATGAATAATAGATCTCTAAATATATATTTTTACCTTGCTGATTGCATGAAGCTACAGAAGCAGCTCCGCTTAATGATGACAGAGCAGCACCCATAATATAGAAGTGCACTCTTTAGTGTCAGCAGTAAATTT